>NC_080057.1:2707811-2715311 GCF_026212465.1 Amaranthus tricolor | reverse complement strand
GGAGTGAAAGACCGATTATGAAAAAAAGAATCAATCTTTTGGAAGCTTCCATATTGGAGAGATCTACAGGTTACGCATTGTCTTGACGTTATGCATATAGAGAAAAATGTATGCAATGCCATACTCGAGACTCTCATGAACATTCCGAGTAAGACAAAGGATGTTAGGGCCGTGCGAGATTGGTTTGAATGTAAGGGTCTTCGTCCGGAGTTGTGGGCACATGTTAAGATGAGTAAGAAAAGAAATAGAGCTGATGAAGTTGGTGGCAGTAAGAAGAAGATGAGTAATGACAAAGTTTATTTGCCTCCAGCTTGCTACACATTCTCCAAAGCAGAGAAGCGGACATTTTGTGAGTGTTTGTATGGCATTAAGGTTCCGTCTGGGTACTCATCCAACATAAAGAGATTTGTGAGCCTAAATGGTGAGCTGAAGTTGGGAAGCATGAAATCTCACGATTGCCATGTAATGATGCAAGTGTTCTTACCAATTACAATCCGTGGAATACTGCCAAAACATGTGAGATATGCTATTACCGAGCTATGTTCGTTCTTCAACACAATTTGTAGTAAACTTCTTGATCCCTTTAAACTTGATGCACTTCAACTCGACGTGATTGTAACTTTATGCAAGTTTGAGATGTATTTTCCACCTTCTTTCTTTGACATAATGGTTCATCTTATTGTCCATCTCGTTTGTGAGATCAAGCTTTTGGGTCCAGTTTTTTTAAGGTGGTGTTATCCTTTTGAAAGACACATGGGTGTTTTACAAAACAAGGTGAGGAATCCAGCACAACCCGAGGGGTGTATGATTCAAGGCACTATGAGCGATGAGATTAGTAACTTTATAGCCGAGTATTTGGCCATGGCAAAGCCTATTGGACTTCCCACCTCTAGACATGAAGGAAGGCTTGAGGGAAAAGGAACAATTGGCTCCAAATCGGTCACACTTCCTCGAGACAGCCTTCTACAAGCACACTTGTATGTGTTGCATCATATTCCGGAAGTTCATCCTTTTTTGAGTGAGCATTTTGATATATTGCGCGCAAAATATCCTTCTAAAGGGGATAGGGCATTGATGCAGTTGCATAACAAGACGTTTATTAGTTGGTTTCATAACCGAGTAATATGCAAAGAACTCAAGGGTGTATCTGAAATTGTTAAGTGGTTAGCTTTTGGTCCACGTGATGATGTCAACAAATATGAGGGTTACGATGTCAATGGCTTCACATTTTGGACTGAGGGTCAAGACAAGAAGTCATCTTATCTACAGAACAGTGGGGTTTCTATTTTGGCGTCATCTACATTTTACGCGAGTGTGAAGGATCAAGCGTCGGTTGATGCTAAATTGGTATACTACTGGCGGGTATAAGAAATATGGGAGCTTGAGTACTCTACTTTCAATATTGGTCTTTTCAAATGTAAGTGGGTAGATAATAATCGACGATGCATAAAAAATGACGACCCTTGTGGATTCACTCTTGTAGACTTAGCTCGTTTGCGTGATAGTGAGGAGCCATTCATACTAGCCATACAAGCCAAGCAAGTATTCTGCATTGTAGACCCGTCTGATAAAAAATGGTCTATTGTTGTACCGGGAAAGAAGCATCCTTGGTATAGGTGATGTTGAGGATTAGGAAGAATATGAAGCTTTTGAAGACTCCCCTCCCTTTATCAATCCAAAATTAGTGGATCAAGATGATGTAGAAGATGTAGATGTTGGTTATATGCGTGTAGATCACACGGAATGAATACATTTGAATTAAGTGATTCACAAGGTATGAATTTAAAGCTTTTTAAAGTTTTCTTGGCACTTGGTTTGTTTTGAATGAAACTTTGCGCAGAACACTATTTGTTATATATTATTATGTTGAACGTATTAGAATTGTAAATCATAGTCATATTCTTAATATTACTTAGCTTATGTTCTAATATATTTTATTCATACTCTTTCAGGTACTGATATACAATGCATCTATTCAGAGACGAAATTGTCCCCGATATTGAGACCTCGGATAATGAGCATCGTAGTTACGACAGTGAAGAGGACCAAATTGTGAGATACGAGCGTATAGCTGAAGACGCTCCACCAATTGACAATGATTTTGAGACTGAAGACGCCCCACCAATGGATGCTCCCACTACCAGTAAGAAAAGAAAAGGGCGAGGTCCTACGAAAAACCTCAAAGTCACAGATTCTATGCATTTGGAATACAATGCATTGGGTCAACCCTGCGGAAAATGGCGTAGGCAATATGAAAAACAAGTGAGCCTATGTATCCGCAAGATTTCCATATTGCACGCATGGAACGAGGTTCCAGAGGGTTTGAAGAACTCTCTATGGAATGATACTGTAGTAAGCAAGTTTACTATTTTTACTCATTTAGTTTCATTTTAAAATTAATTTAATTGACAGTAATAAATATAACTTTTTTTGTAGAATCTTTTCCCATCGAGAGCGATGAGGACAAGAAGAATGTGTTTCTTTCAGCTGTTGCTGAAAGATTCAAAGATTTCAAATCCAAGCTAGTAACTGGCTAGATTACGAAGAGGCGTGCCCGTACAACCAAAAAGGTCAAAACGGGAAACGAAGGTGGAGAGCAAGCACCTTCGAAGATGCCCTACGAAATATGGGATCACTTATCGAAGAGGGATTGGGAGGCCTTTGTTGCCAAAAGAACAACTCCCATAGAAGTTGTAAGTATTTCATATTATATTATTGTTTTTGATTTGAATTTACTTCTTTTGATTCAGTCATTAAACTAATACATGACATTCGATTTCTATTGATTAATTAGGAAAAGTGTGGTAAAGCTTCTGATTCTGCAAGCAAAAGGAAGTTTTACCATCGCTTGGGCCAAAAAACGTACGATGAGGTCCGAAAAGAGTGGGTGGATGCGGGTTTATACCCCAATCAAAGTTCATCCACGCCCTCATCTACGACTACCTCCATATCAGTGAATACTCCTGCTAGAGATCGGGTGCGTGATTGGTATTGCGGGCTTCATTCCCGAGATGCAAGTGGTAAATTTACAATTAATGATCCGGGAATGAAGAAGGTTGCTGATGCTGTGGTGAGTTTTGAAATTATTAAGTATATTCTTGATTTGATTTGTATTCTTTGGCTTTAATTTACTTATACTAATTGCTATATATGTCACTTTTTATTTGAACAGATGGGCTGGAAGGAAAAAGAAGCTACGGGGGTGTAACACCCCGATATTTTTCCGATATATTAAATGATTTACTAGTAATATTATTATTATTATTCTTTTTAGAAGGGTATATTTTTTTATTATTATTTATTTTGTTAGTGGGTTAGATCATGAGATTTCAACTTTTAAGGCAATTAAAACCATTTTAAGCCCGAACCTTTTTTTTCCTCATCTATCTTTAATTTCAAAAAAAAAAAAAAAAAAAAAAAAAAGGGATATGAAGAGTTGGCCGGCCATATGGGGTAAGTTGGGGGATTTGTAACCTCTTGAAGAATATTGAAAGATTAAGAATTATTGCCTTGCATAATTGTTTCCTTAATTTCCTTAATACCTTTATTTCCTTAATCTCCTAATTACCTTAGTCTCATCATTAGCATTCTTCTTTCAAAACTCTTAGAAAACTCAAGGAAAAAAATATATTCTTCTTCAATCTCCTTCTACTCACGCCTAGTATCATCATCTTGTTCATCAATTGGTGTTTTGTTCTTGTGCAAATTGTGAGTAAATTCTTAACCTAGTTTTATTTTTAAAATTTTAATTTAAATTTCTATGATTTTTTTTTTCTATGTGTGTTATTTTATAATTTATGATTTGTTTATGATTTAAAATTCATGTATGAAAGTATGATGTATTTTTCTATCTAAATTAATGTATGGTTTTAGGGTTTTAAATATGTTTATATGGGTGTGAAGGATTTGTTTGATGGATGATTGAAAAGTATATATATATATATAAAAAAATGGATGCTCATAGAAAAAAATGTATGTGGTGTTAGAAATTTATTTTTATTAATTAATAGGAGGAATTTATAATGTTGGTAGAGAAATATACATGTATATATGTGATGTGTATGTGTGTGTACATTTGTGTAAAAAGAATTATTTTTGAGGAAAAAAATAATTAATTAAAATTTATTTTTGTAGATGATCATGAAAATTATGTAAATATTGTTGTTTAGATTTAATAGGAAATAAAGCATTGAAATTTATATTTTTGTGATATAAAAAAAATGAAATGACAAAATCCCGTAGGTTTTGAAAATGGTGAAAAAAATGTGTTTTTGGAACATTTTTGGCTTTGAAATTAAGTTAAAAATACTTATACTATGTTATAAATTATGAAAATTGGTACCCGGGGGTTTTGACGCCTTCCGGACGCAACGGTGAAGTCGGATTTTCAGTTTGACAGTTTTAAGTTGAGTTTCTGGACAGATTATATAGGCTGTCCTGTTTTGTGCATTTACCATGTTATAGTATGTGATGGATGTTCATGTTGTGTGTAGTATTCTAGGTATGGGTGTAATTGTATATGTGTGTTATGGATGATTTGAGGAAAATGTGTATGTGTGCTTATTTCCCGAATACGATTGAACCTTGTAGGAAGTCGATTCGTGACCGGGAATTGATTAAGACGCTTGTGAGTTGGTTATCTTGCTTAAGGTATGTACACGCAGCGAAGTTCGCATTAGTCCGATGTATCATATAATAATGGTATACAAAAGTAAAGTATGGATATATAGTACGAATAATGTTATCTTTCGAATAAATAATTTTGATACATTGTTTTGATAAGCAGAGGTAGTATGACCTCACTAACCTTAAAGTGGACGTAGTATGACGTCAATTGGTGGAAATGAATTACTCGCGGTATATGGGGGCATTATGAGCCACCGCGGGGGTATGCATACTTAACCATAGGCACCGAAGTAAGGCGAGTGTCTATGGTAGAGACTTCCTTAGGGGTTAGCTCCCCCTAATGTAATGTCTCACTTATGGAGATTGGAGTGTACCGGCGGTATGGCTGGATAGTACAGCAGTATGGCTGACTAATCTTTACATGAAAATAATTATTCTTTATTAGCATGATCGAAGCGTATGGTTCTGTGAATTGACAGCTATTAAATTAAAACTTTCTCTTGTGTTATTATTTACTTGATATGCGACGATTGCTGACGTGTACTTTTGGTCTTAACGACCCAGCGATGATGTTGTTTCCTATCTGGGCAATGACTAGCAGTAAGTTAAGTTGCAGGTTTGGGGAGTGAGGATTGACCCTTGAAGAAATAAATCATTAGGATATAGAAGTCTTGATAAGAACTTCTAATTAAGTTTAAAGAACATTGGTTTTATGAGGCGATTTTCGTTCTCAAGTTGTAATAAGTAGATTTAACTTTTCGTGCTTATCCGCTGCTAAGAATTTCTTATATCTAGTAGTTCATAATAACACTAATAGAACTCGATCCGCAAACTTTTCTTAATTTCAAATCCATTTTAACTGCCTTCTAACATCCCGGTTTGACTCGGATAATATTTATCTCGTTTTTAAAAGGGCCATCTTCTCTTTTCGTACGACCCGAGTTATTCCGAGATGTTACAGGGGGAGTTCACCCCAAGAGGCAACATTGACGCATTGCATATGGTCTTAGGGAAAGACCACAGTGGGCGGGTAGTCGGAAAGGGAGGCGTCCGCGTGGGGTTACAGAAGGCATTCGGCAAAGAGTGTGTTGCTACTCAATCCTGAACGACGCTGTGGGATGAAGTAGCGACCCTCCGAGCAGAGATTACAAAGGACGTTCTCGCCAAACTGGTCGTCGTGTTGCAGAATATGGGAGCACCCGTTGTTGACTTGGCAAACCTGATTTTCGAGGATTAGGAAAGTCAACATGGGGATCCTAATGCTTCGGTCGAGCCAACATCCGAGCCCATTACCCCCGTAGCACCCCTGCCCATTACTTTCCCTGAAGGGGAAAACCCCACACCGAAGACCATAAACTCCGTTGCTTAAAATCCGGAGCCAACTCCGGAGCCAGTGCTATAGGTACATAATTTTTAAATATATAAGCACTTATTAATTTAAATTGCAACGCGTTTTAATATTTTATTATGATGCTTATTATACTAAACGACGCAATTTTCAGGAGGTGACTCCTTGTTCTCTTTTGCTGCCTCAGTTAGGTGTTGCTAGTGATGGCGACTTAATTGAGGTTGCATATGGTGTAGCCCAGCCAACCAAAGAGGGCCAAACAGTGCATTCGATGCATGTTACAAGTGGCCACATCAGTGTGACCGTGGAAACTATTGTAAAGGGGTTTGAAGATTTCTCACTCCCGGTTCCAATGCCAGCATGGAGCCTTGAGAAACTATCAGACGCCCTATGTAGTTTCGTCACATGGCCATATGCTTGGGTCCGATTCACTAACATGGTAAGAATCATTTGTACCTTATTTGTTTTTATTTTGTTAATTGCATGCTTACCCTAATTTAATTGTATAAATTGAAATAGCAAAAGATTCCAAAGGGATCTTGGAGAGAGATCGGTTCCTCAGCAAAGGTGTCGACTGTGTCAAAGTCGATGCCAAGCACTCCAATTTTGACTGATGCGGAGCTAAACGATCTCTCTCAACATTGCAAATGGCTGCACACTTGTGCATCTCGCCTGCGTGAGGAGGACCCAATCATTCTAAACCTGCAGAAGAACCAATTCTGCTTTTTAGAAAGCCCGTTTGTAATTATTGGTCCTAGTGACATTGGGCAATTTTTGAGAGGAGAGATGCTGAACGTAGCTCTTATCCATGTCTACATGAGGTGATGCTCATTATCTTACAAGTTAGGCATTGTTGTTTAATTGTTTTAATAACTGAATTACTAACAAAATTTTCTTATTCGTGAGTTTAATGCGGCTTACGAGGAGCTAAATTCTTGCGAACCTCCAATAAAAATTGGATGGTTTTGTCTTGAGTCGATTTCGGGTACTAAATGTGTAAATGATATAGATGAGAGCATACATTGAGACTGCTTTGACTAATTACCTTGCATCTAAACACACGTTCATTCTGGCTCCATATATGGAAGAGTAAGTTTTATTTTTGAAATTGAACTTATCTTTTGATTTTTAAAGTCATCTAATCTCTAATTTTTTGATTTTAAATTTGGTTTGTACTTTGCATTGGATACTTTTGGTCATATGTCCTTTAACGAACATTGTGCACGTCGTCGACTCATTACAAAAACCTCAAAGCCAGCCTCGCAACACAAAATTCAAAGCGTTGTTGAATGCGTACGTAATATTAATTATTTTACCAATTTGATTTAATTAAGTGTTATATATATATATATATATATATATATATATATATATATATATATATATATATATATATATATATATATATATATATATATATATATATATATATATATATATATATATATTATATATATATATATATATATATATATATATATATATATATATATATATATATATAAATAAATAGTATTACTTTTCCC
>NC_080057.1:2687811-2700311 GCF_026212465.1 Amaranthus tricolor | reverse complement strand
TCGGATAATAAATATCAGTCGCTAGGTTTACTTTGAACACCTCTACTTGTTTCTATGCAAGTGCATGCCTCTCAAGTTAACCTATCGAATTGTTCGGCCAAGTTTAAACCGATGTGTCATAGATTTTATTGTTTCTATAACTATAAAATAGGAGTAGTTAAAAAGAACTAGCAATCTTTAGTTCAAATTAAAAAAAAAAATAATGTTCATATTGTATTGGTCTGAAAATCAACTTTTCAAGTTGTAGTTGTAGAAAATTGACTAAAAATAATAGGTCAAATCTCAAAAATATTGATATATGACTCAAAAATTCATCAACTTTAAAGAAAATGAGTAAAATAGAATTTATTAATTTTTGAGTTGGGTCAAAAACTAATTTTTAAAATTTCTATGTATGGTGAGACTTCAAAAACTAATTTGTTCTTCTGAAATAATATTACTTGACTCAAGTTTGAGTGTTTTTAGATCAAATATAATTAAATATATTGAATAATAAATTCAAAAAGAAAATACTCTACTGTGTACATAATTAAGAGTAATCAAAAGGGTGTTATTAAAGTTCGCCACCCTTTTCATTTTATCGCCACCCCTCTAATGAAATTACGAGTTTGCCCCTACACTTTTAAAATTTACAAAATTGCCATTGTACTTAAAACATGCTTAACAATTCTAAATTGCACTTAATAACACTATTATTACTTAATAACAATATTATCGGAACTCTATATATGTTAAATTTTTAGAAACGTTCTTGTAGTATATACGAATTCAAAAAACGCACTATCTTTCTAAAACTTTGTAAAAACGAATTCAAACACGTTAAGGTAAATAAGCTAGAACTCAACATCGAACAACAATGGCATATCAAAACAAGCATGATAACGATTCGGTAAGTAATTAATCGATTCGTAGTTTTTTAAAAAAAAAAAAATTTGAACCAGTCGCACAAAACCTAGGCTGAGTCGCACAAAAAGTGCGACTCAGCCTAGGTCCAGTCGCACTTTTTGTGCGACTGATTTAAATAATTTTTAATTTTTTTTCGAATTATAAAATATGTTTCGCGTGATTAATTTATTTTTTAAGTTTTTATTTAATAAATATTTTGATAAATGAATATATTTGAATTTATTATAATTTGTTAATGTAATGGTTTTGAATTTATTATAATTAGTGTAATGGTTTTTAATTTTCTAAATTCGAAAAATAAAAAAAAATAAAAAAAAATTGAAGTCAATCGCACAAAAAGTGCGACTCAGCCTAGGTGCAGTCGCACTTTTTGTGCGACTGATTTCAAAAATTTTTTTTTTATATTTTTTTTAGTTTCGAATTATAAAATATGTTTCGTGTAATTAAATTATTTTTAAAGTTTTTATTTAATAAATGTTTTGATAAATGAATATATTTGAATTTATTATAATTTGTTAATTAATGGTTTTGAATTTATTATAATTAGTGTAATGGTTTTTAATTTTCTAAATTGGAAAAAAAAAGAAAAATTGAAATCAGTCGCACAAAAAGTGCGACTCAGCCTAGGTGCAGTCGCACTTTTTATGCGACTGATTTCAATTTTTTTTTTTTAATTTTTTTTTATTTTTTTTTGGAACTTTGATTTTTAATTTTTTTTTTGTTTTTAAATATATTTTTTTTAATTTCATAAATGTTGTAATACAATGTTTTATTTTAGTGTATTATTATATTATGATAATGTTATTATAATAATTTATTTTAAATTGGAGGGATAAATTTATTTAAATGTTTAAGTATTTTTTTTTGGAAAAATTATTTCCTCAAATTTGTTAAAAGTTTTTTTGAAGTTATTATTATTTATTAAATATTAAAGTAAATGATTTTATTTACTCATATACTTTAATATATTATTATATTACGATAGTTTTATTATAATTATTGTTTGCGGGACTATGAAAACTTAGGGGATGATGTAGATTATTCTGATAGATTTGTTACCGATAGAGAATTTGATTCTGTAGATGATTTACATGCTTAGGCTGATGAGATAGCACTAACAATTGGTTTTCAATTTACACGTGCTTCATATAAAAAAAAGGAAGGACGTTCTAGAGTGAGTATGTACTTAAGATGTCACCGTTACGGTAATATAAGAGGTGATTTGCATAACTTAGACAATGTTGCCCGACCTGGTTCCAAAAGTAGGGCTTGTGGGTGTAAATTTATGATTATAGGAACTAGTCGTAATCCAAGGGAAAGACCTTGGACGGTTAGAGTGTTTCCTGGTGAAAAAGGAATACATAACCACCCGTTCTTCATGTATAGAGAAGGTCAAATAAGAGTAAATAGGATGACTGTCGATATTAGGCAGCACATACGAGATCTTAGTACAACGGGTATGCAACCAGCGTTCATAATGAGTTCAATTAGAAGGAACTTTCCTGCTTTTTTTGCAAGTATGAATCAAATTTACAATGTAAGACAATCAATAAGGAGAGAAGAGATGGATGGCAGGACTCCTTTTCAACACTGTCTATATATGGCCACGGAGCATAATTATGTAGTCTGGACAGAGTTGGATAGTAAGGGGCAGTTGAGTAGACTATTGATTGCGAATCCAACATCTATCCAGATGATACGGCCCCGTGTTGTGTTGATAGACACAACGTACAAAACGAATAAGCAGAAGTGGCCCCTTTGCGAAATCATTGGAATGACGCCAACGAATCATAACTTCTTGGTTGCGTTTTGTTTGATGCGAGATGAGGCGGCTGTGTCTTATTCTTGGGTGTTGGAGAGGTTGAGGGATATTTATGGCAAAGTCCAGAAGCCCGACGTAATCGTAACGGATCGGGATGAGGGGTTGTCTGCAGCTATTAGTGCTGTATTTCCAGGTGAACATGTTTTTATTATCACTCATTGTCATTCAATGTAATTATGTTTCACTTAATTTTAAATTTATGTTTAATGCAGGTGTACGGCATTTATTGTGCTTATGGCATATAGCCAACGACGTGGAGAACATGATCGATAAATTGTGCGGCGGCAAGAAAAATCAACAGGAGCAGATATTCAGGCAAGCAAAATGGAACCCCTTAGTTAACAGTATGACGATCCTTGAATTTGAAAACAAATGGGAAGAAATTGTGTCTTCTTGGTCGATTAGGAACAAGAGGGTCGTGCGATACTTGGTTGGAACATGGATTCCTCACAAGGATAAATTTGTGCATGCGTGGACAAACGATTGTTTACACTTGGGTAACCAGACTACCAGTATAGTTGGAAACCAACACTCTTCCTTCAAGTACTACTTAGGGAGCGGTAACAGCTCATTCGATACGCTATTTAAAAGGGCACACGCACAAATAACAAATCAGCAGTCAAGGATAAGGCAAGCTTTGGAGGAATCTAGGAATTCCATTTCAAGGACGTCGCGTCTCAATTTTCTCAGACCGTTGTATCGTCATGTTTCCATATTTGCTTTGGAACAATTGATGATGGAGCACAATCGGATGTTAAACTTGGGTAGTTTTGTTTTTCAAAAATGCGGTTGTACTATTCAAAAAACCCACGGATTACCATGCACGTGTTACTGTTTCTTGTCAATTAGGTCTAATGGTACTTTGTACTTGGACGATATACATCCGTTTTGGAAAACGTTAAAGTACTTAGAGCCAGAAGAAGACGCCAGCGAAGAAGTACGGCACGCAAACGCCGATGATAAGGAGTACTTTCAATCGTTGGTGGATGAAGTTTTAAGAGCGGACCCCTCAGTTAAACGGCGTGTGTCTCAGGTACTTGAACAAGAACTACACCCTGATGGAGCAGATATCCCTGAGCCACAAGCAAGTCCACCAAGGAAGGGAAGACCAATGACAAGCAGAACCCTGAGGAGAAACATATCAGCAGCATGTCTTTCCCGAGGCGTCATTTTCACAATAGATGGCATCCTCAGCAGTGGGGCGAGTCTACTTGGAAATTCAGCTGCAAACTGTAAAAAAAAAAAAGATAACATTGTCAATAAATTAGACAGTTAAGTTCGGCAACGACACATAAAAATGTAATACATAAACATAGACACTAACATATTCGACTTTGTTGTCCGCCACACCGAACGCAGCAGCAGGTCCATCACCTGGGATGAGAAACACGTGGGAAGACACCCTAAACCAATCAATGTACTCAGGGGCAGCCTCTGATAGTACCGATGCCCGACGCAGTGCCTGCTCAACTACGCGGGCACAATAGGGGAACCGACTCCACATCTCCGTGTACATGAACGGCTGCGCGAATGTCACTGAGTAGGAGCCCTGTGCCGGTCGCACAGCTTGGGTTGGTCTCAATGGAGGGGGGGGAATGGCCTGTACAAACCCGAGCTGCCTGACTGTCCTCTCAGGCAAGTAGACCTCCACGATATCAAAACAGGTGATACCACCTATATAGGAGGTGCGTGGTTGCTCGTTCAATAAATGCCTAGCATAACTCATGTACGGCGTCCACTCCACCTGAGTCTTATCCACGAGCAGGGTCGAACCGACTATAGCCATGTAGTATGCAGTAGCCTGAGTCTCCATGGACTGAGTACGGTAGCATAGCTGCAACAGTGCCCCAACATTAATGCTACCGCTGGTGAAGTCCCTTTCGCACGCAGCTCCGACAACGGCTCCCCAAATAGACCGCCCAGGCCAAGCTGCCACTCAGAATCAGACGGTTCAACGGGGAGTGAACCGTCAATGCCAATTCCTAAGATGCGTTGCACGTCATGCAACATTATGGTCATCTCCCCCCACGGCATGTGGAAGGTGTTGGTATCAGGCTGCCACCTTTCCACAAACGCCGTAATGAGACCGCTATCTATATGCTGGTGCATTATATACGGCAGACGACCAAGAGGAGTGGCAGGTAACACCCCGTACAGTTCATCAGACATGTCCTGAAGTCTGATGATTGCATCCAACGTCTTCTTCCTAGGATGACATTCCAGAATCGGAGGGGTGCGCTCCGATCCCTCAAATATAAGTTTTGCTACGTGCCCACCGTAGCTGGGTATTAAAGTGGTGTCCACAGGGCCCCCGGGCTGGGGTGATGTGACCAGCCAGTCCATATCCACAGACTGTGACCGGCTCCTCTCCCGTGGTGCCGCATCCTCAGCCTGGCTGGCTCCCGCGTGATCAGAAGTGCAAGCCGCGCTACGCCCTCTAATCCTAAACTGACCAGCATGGCCTCTGACGATCGTCCAATCCACAGGAAAACCCGCAACCTCATCATGACCTACAGACTCTTCACGACTAACAGAATCGTCCCAGTCAGTTTCATCGTCAACTGATCCGACCGTATGAC
Source organism: Amaranthus tricolor (assembly GCF_026212465.1). NCBI lineage: Eukaryota > Viridiplantae > Streptophyta > Magnoliopsida > Caryophyllales > Amaranthaceae > Amaranthus > Amaranthus tricolor. Next base: position 2,695,004 of record NC_080057.1, on the reverse strand, counting down.
TGTGCAGGCTACTCTGGCGCTAAAAGCGACTACGCACTTGGTTTAGGGTTGTTGAGCGTTGGGCCCGACTATGTCTGATCGCCTCTTCTTGCCTTGATCATCTCACAGATCCCGTAACCCCCCTCTCATGAGGATCCCCTCTCAGTGAAGTCGGCCTAGAGCTATTCCCGCTCAATAACCCTCTAAAAAACCCTTTTCCTTTTCCTTGATTTCCATCCATTTACTACAATTTTCATATTTTAATAACTATTAATAAAAATTTAAAAGCATAAAAAATTATATTAAGACGACATTCCAAAGTTAATTAATTATATATAAATATTTTCATTCGAAATTTAAATAAGTAATTTAAAACAAAATTAATTACATATAAATATTTAATTTAATAAACACTTAGAATCATATAAATTACTAACAAGTAACAAAAAAAAATAATTCACAATTACATACAAATAAACAATTATTATATTCATAAATATTTAAACAACTAAAATTTAATAAATTAATTACAGAATATTAATTTATTCCAAATTCAAAAAACAAAAAAAAATTAAAATAACAAATAAAAATTATAAATTCAAAAAAAAAATTTAATAAAATATTTCTTATTCGAAATTCAAAAAAAATAATAATAAAAAATTAATTTACCCAGTCGCACGAAAAGTGCTACTGTACCTAGGTACAGTCGCACTTTTTGTGCGACTAGTTTGTGCGACTGGTTTTCGAAATTTTTTTTTTTCCACTTTTTCTAAACTTTAAATTAAAGACTAGTTCAAACAATAAAATTATCATAATATAATGTATTACAACATTTATTAAACAACAACTAAAATAATAAATTAATTTAACACAACAATTACATGCGAAATTTAATTTTAAAAAAAAAAAAATCAAATCTTCATCCCAGTCGCACAGTCGTACTTTTTGTGCGACTGGGATGAACTTTTGAAATTTTTTTTTTTTTACTTCGAATGAAATAAAATAAAAATTACCTTGAATTTTTGTTGACGACTTCGATTCCAAACCTTTAGCTCCGATTATTTTTGTGTGAAGAATTTGAGTTTATGGAAGTGATGAGAGTATTATTGAGTGAATTTGAAGTGTTTTATAGAGGTTTTAAGATAAGTGGCATTTTCGTAATTTTTTAAAGTTTAGGGGTAAATTCGTAATTTTATTACGAAGTGGCGATAAAATAAAAAAGGTGGCCGAGAAATAAGAATTGGGTAATCAAAATGCTTAAAAGTTAGGCTTGCACTGAAACTGAAAGCAGTGATGTGAAGCTTCACTGGTTGAGATTTGATAACCACAGCCAAAAAATAAAAGTAACGTCAATAATCTGTTTTCCTACTAACTATTTTATGATCATAGCAAAATCCAACTACAACTTGACAACCTCTGCAGTCATCTTCGCTAACAATTATTTTCTCTTAAACAATTAATCATACAATGTTACCAATTATAAAACTCCCTAACAATTAGGCCCCAATCACACTAATAGTTTCAATTTATTTTATTTTTTTTGACTAAATATAGATATAGGTGGAAAAAAAGCTATTTATGGCATGGTTGTATACTTGTGTACCCTTTTATCCCCTTTTTCTATTGAAATACAATTTTTTTTTCATTTATTTTACTTTTATAATGTGTAAAAAATTATGACAGTTATATAATATACAAGTATTAAAAAATAATAAAACCATTTGAATCATGTGATAATATTTTAAAAGAGTTAAAGTGCATGAATGAGAATAAAAGATATAGTGAGAAATGTCATTTTTGAGAAAATTATAGCAAATTAAAAAAACGAATTAAAAAGGAAAATGAAGCGATATGGTACAGACATAATAGTTACTAATTTTTACCAACTTTTACCGATTGAATTTACTTTTATTGAATGAAAGTAATATTTTGTTAAATATTTTTATAAAATATTATTACGTTAAGAGAACCAAACCTAATATGGTTAATTATCAAAACAATTTTGATTCAATTCATATGTCATATTTTCCAAAAAAGCATTAAATCCAAATTTCACGGAATCAGAAAGAAAATAATAATTATAATAATAGTACACCAATGTTTTACATATTGAATGTGGCCGAAGCATTGTGTTCTGTGATGATATGTACATGGACAGATTTTGCGTATTGGTTCAACAAAAGTAATTTTGCTTGCTAAGTTTTATATGGCCTCTCCATTTTTTAATAAAATTATTAAAATGTCCTTAAATTTATTTTTAATTATAAAATTAATTATTATTATTACTAAATTAAATTTAATAATAATAATTAAATTAAAATAAAAAATATTAATTTTAAAAAAGAAAATAATTATTTAAAATCGGAAAATAAACCTAATCACACGTTTTGTGTTGAAATTTGATACATAATCACTCCTTTAGAAGGATCTTTTGATAGAAAAATCAAATTAGTGCAATATTTGCAGCATTAAAACCTAGATTTCAAGATCTTTTCAATTATAAATTACATGCCCAATTCCGATAACCGAGCGAGAAATGATAATCGTTTAAAATTTGCTTGTGTTAAAATTTGATATATGTTCAATCTTTTAGGCATTATTTTTTATAGAAAAATCATATTAATGCAAGGTTGTGACATTAGAAACAGACTTCAAGAGCTTTCCAACGACATATTATATGACCAATTCTGATAATCGAGCGAAAAATGACGACCGTTTGAAGTTTGTAGTAATTTCTAACATTCAGTCGTGCGTGACCATACCGTGGTATGGTCGCGTAAGACGCGTGACTCCACCGCGGTCCAGTTGCGCGTTTTACGCGACTATACTACGGTCCGGTCGCGCGCGACTGAATGTTAGAAATCACTACAAACTTTAAACGGTCGTCATTTTTCGCTTGAATGTCAGAATTGGGCATATAATATGTCGTTGGAAAGCTCTTAAAGTCTAGTTTCTAATATCGCAAACCTTGCCTTAATACGATTTTTCTATAAATGATTTTTCCCAAAAGATTGAACATGTATCAAATTTCAACACAAACAAACTTTAAACGATCGTCATTTCTTGCTCGGTTATCAGAATTGGGCAAATAAGATATCATTGGAAAGATATTGAAGTCTAGGTTCTAATGCCGCAAACATTGCAATTATATGATTTTCCTATCTAACGTTATAGCCAAAAGAATGAATATGTATCAAATTTTAACACAATCATATTGATTTCGCAATCATATTAATGCTCATTTTCGTTGGCCATTGTAATTCGATTTTTAGTTTTAGCTTGTTTAAGTTCAATGAGTGATCGGAGAGAGTTTTTAGAGAGATGTTAGAGATTGAAGGTTTGAAAAGTAACCAGGGGCAATCTTGAAAGTTCAATATGTAAAGAATGACGATAAAATAAAAATGGTTGCGAAGTTTAATAATGCCCTAAAATTTGGAGGTGCAAAATTAAAACTTTAAGAATTTGCATGATTTTTTTACCAAAAGTTTGGATATTAGTCAAGTCAACACATCTGTTAAATATCTTAATTATTTGATACTTTCTTAAAAACTCAATTTTTAGAATTAGAAATGCTCCTTTAATATATATTACTCCTTTAGCAATTTAATTATTAGGTAAAAACAGTATGTACAAATTGATTTTAATTTCATACAAATTAAAATTCAATCACTGCATTTTCAATTAGTTCCGTCCAATTGTATTTTTGCAACAAGTAAAATCATATTAACTAGGTCAAGCTTGTCGTTCACCATTCAATAAATCAAGTTCAAAGTAAAAGTAGTAGTTTTTCAGCAACAATAAAAAAAACTCCTTAATTTGTCATTAACATATGTCAATTATTTAACAGACTCAAATGAAATAGAAAAAATTAATTACAATAATCCATCTCTTCATGATTTTCCTATAATAATCTTACCGATTAATTAACTATGAATTATGCAATTTTGGAGGGTATTTTCCTAGAGTAACCTGGTAACATGATAATTTGCTATAATAAGTTTTTTTTTAAAAAAAAAAAGATAAACTAAATTAAAATGTCGAAAAAAATCTTTAAAAATGTTGAAAAAAACATTTTCATTTTTTATTATTAGAATTTTTTATGTAACTTTTAAAAATGCTCTCTAATTTTACATTAATTTGCAATTTATTTTTTTGGTAAATGACCTATTATAGTAGGTCATCGGGTTACCCAAGTTTACTCTTGGCAAATATCCATAAAATTGGAATTATTCTTACTTAATTAATAGGTGGGATTATTATAAAAAATTCATGAAAAAGTTAGATTATTTTAGGTAATTTTTTCAATGAATTATTGGTAAAAATTTGTAAATTTAGATGGAAATGTTATGTTTTGGGGGAAAGATCTAATTTTGGGGTGAAATTCATTGTGAAATCTATTTAGATTTCCCTTTGTATATGGACTTTCTGATGCACTATACCCATGTGCTCACCTATTTTAATCAACTACGAGCTATTTTCCATTTCTACCTCTTCAATTAACAATAATAGCTGCTATAAAGTCATATTAATGAATATCCTAGCCTCTTTTTCTTAAAAATTGTGCCCATATAAAATATAGTAATAATATCAGAACAGAGATAATTTCATCCTCGGACCAAAAACAAACAAGCGGTGGACTACTTCGTTTCATTTATTTTGTTATCGATTCTTCTAATAACTCTCATATTAATTTTAATAAAAATGAAAAAAATATAGGCCACTTAAATTGCTCCAAAATATCAGAAATCTAATGAGGTAGGAGTAATTAGCAAACAAATACTACCAACTTGCTATAAAAAGGAAAATCTAGTACTCCACTAGGGACCACCACTAACCAAAAGCAAATCCCAAAGTCAAGCTCAAACATACAATTCTGTCACTTTAGCACAGTACACCACGTTACTAAATCTCTTTTTTATTATTATTATTATTATTATTATTATTATTATTATTATTATTATTATGATATAATCAACATTATTGTTTTTTGATTAGTGGAATACTTATTATATAAGGATGTTATAAATATTTAGTGATACGTATAATAATATTAATTTTTTAAAATTAAGTCATTTACAATATAAACTTAATTATTAAATATATATATATATATATCTATTATGATATTATCATTATCAAAGTGAATAAAAAATTTATTATATATAACAATATTAAAATTACTATGCTCATAGGAATTATTAATAATTGAGACAAGTAAAATTTAAAACTTCTTCAATTATGATAGATAGAAAGGAAGATAGTTCAAAAAAATAGTCAAATTAGTTAGCTTGTTCATTATATCATGATGATTTATTATCCAACTTAAAATAGAGATTTACATGTATATTTTTTTGATTTATATAAGAAAATATAGCATTTTAATAGATCATCACATATAAAATAGTCAATCAATAAATATTACATGTTTTGATAAGTTAATTATTTCTCTAAATATATAGTCAAATATCAAAAGTTTTTCTGTCAATAATAAACAAATGGCAGGAAAATTTTTAATGATAATATGACACGTATTTCAAGTCGTTTCTTCATTAACATATTTTATTGATTATTGATATTGATTAGTATTCCATTGTTATTACAAATATATTTTATAAACAAAAATAGAAGAAAAATCAATTAGTTACCATAGCAAACTTAAGATTATGTGCATTAAAATCTTAGCTTGATCCTCCTCGAACTTCCAAGGCAGAAGATATTGGTTTCCAATAGGACACATTTGCCTAACACGTTCACCATATCTTGACTTTTAAAATAAACCATTTGCCATTTTTCTTCGTCAAGAGCAATAACCCACATCCTCCACCGTAATCATTAACTTTTATAACCATTAATGGAGAATTTTAATTGCATCAACTGCAAGGAAGCATAAATCATTTACAATTTGCAATCACCTCTATTTCTCCTCGCAATATCTTTATTTTCAATCCCAAATAATGTGGTTTTATCCTTGTATATGTATGCTATAAACTTTCGGAAAAATGCCCTTGTGGCCTGTGGAAAGACTCAAATCCACAGTGCCTGTTCTTCCACTCCTACTATTGCTTCCTCTGTTCCGTTCATTTCACTTTTTCAATTAGTCATCAAAGGTTTCATTATCAGGAGAGTCGAGAGGGAAACATGTGTCCTCACCACCGGTATTCCAAAGGAAATGCGCATAATTAGCAGCATAGTAAGAGTTACTAGGCTCAGCAGAAATGGCCTCTAAAAAGGTCTCTTCAGCTGCCCATAAGTCATTCCTCACTTGCCACAAAAAATTGGCATACTTGTTATGTGCCTCAGCATCTTTTGGCTCCACCTTTACTGCCCTTTTAAAGTATTCCTCGGCTCTGTTACAATAAACAAAAACTTTATAATCCTCAATTATACATAGTTAAACATAGTATATAATTAAATAATTCTATTTCTACCTATATAATTAAATGCACATAACTAACAATAAATTAAATTAAATACATTGTACAAAAATGTTAAGATATTAGATATACCATATATGTAGAAGTTAGTACTAAGTGACAAATTACTACTACTTTTGCACAATGCCTTTACACTCAAAGATCAAAAGATGATGAAAGTGCTTTTTACATTTTTGACATACCACAAAACAAACACTTCTAAATTGATACTCTATGACTATTGTCACAACCTATTCACACAAGCAATTACCTTACAATTAGCAAAAGGAATAACATTGTCTCACAACATATTCAGATCTACATTGGATCTACGCATCCTTGTCCGCTGTATTCGTCACACCTTTCTCACAAGATTGAACACAACATCATGAAGAAAACCCAACTACGTTGTCATTACTATTAATTAGCAATAAGATATCGGTTATCAATTTTCACATTTCTATTCAAAGAGAAATATCTATTGATGTACTTTTTCCGTTCTCAAATACTTGTTAAATTATAGTTAACCTTAATTTTTATATTAAAATAGTTTGAATATATGAGATTAAGTATCCCAATACTTAAGGGTACACAAAATTAAATAATAGTTAAAGAGTATTTTAAATCAACCAACAATACTTAAAAGAGTATTTATTACAAATTTTTTTTTTAAATCATCTGAAAGGAGTGATTTCGTATACTTATATCAGGGATTTGCTAGTGCTTGTTAGTGAAGTGAAAATCAAAACATATTATGATAAAGAAATAGTACCCCAAGAATCAAAAATATAAATCACAATG
>NC_080057.1:2582811-2680311 GCF_026212465.1 Amaranthus tricolor | reverse complement strand
AGTGTTTTTCTTTTTTTTTTTTTGGTTAGAAAATGCCTGGAATACTTTTTGTGAAAAGTAATTGTCAAAATGTAACTAGAATATTAGAAGGTTGACAAGAATATTGATGTATTCAAAGATGTGTTAGGTATTACTATGGTATCCTGTCCTTTTTTTTTTGATTTTTAGAGTGATGTATTATGATGAATAAAAAATATCTTTAGAACTATGTACTATGATGAATAAAAAATTAATCAAATACTTTTTTGTTACCTATTGTTGGTTTTTAATATTTTTAAAAACAACTAAAAACCGAAAACAAAAAAAAATGACAGACCTTAAAAAATTCTGGGTTTTTAATTGGTATTTTTGGCAGTATTGCACTTAGATAATTTTTTTAAAAAAATATGAGTTCTACGTGGGAAATCTAATTATACTATAAATAGTAAATGTTATTAGATACTTTTTAACACTGACAATGAATTTTTTTAACTACTTGAAAAAAAAGCTATTTTATATGTTTTATGACAATTTTTCTTAAATCAAATACATTATTATCTAGTACTTTTAATTAAATAAAATAGTCAGAACACCATGCTTACCAATTTGTTTATGGTGGAAAATTACATAAAAGTTACAAAAAAATATCTTCATGATCATGCATAGTGGCCATTGGCCAAAAAAATCTTAAAGATTTCGCTTGATTTTCAGTTGATCATAATAAAAAAGTTTATCATATATTTATATATAAAAGGACAAAAAGAATTAAAATAAAGAGAAAAAAAATATCTTGGCAGCTGGCTGCTAATGAACTGACGGTATGGAATGAAGTGGTAATACTAAGTGGTGCAGTCACTGTCATGGTTATGGTCCTCCGTTGATATAATCTAAACCCCAACATAATGAGGACAATTCTAATATTCAAAATAAATAATTCGAAGAGAAATTAAATTTGGTAAAAGTCTAATATAGACTTAGGTTCTTATTAGTGTGCACACATTTAATACTTCTGATATAAAATATTTTCTAATTATTGTACTTCCTCCTATTCAGCTTATGTGTCTCATTTTTCTTTTATGGTCAAGTTATCTTAATTGTCCCATTTCTATTTTTGGCATGAGTTTTTGACTTTTATACCCTTAGTAGTTTTATCCTATTTTCAATTATACCCTCTTTTCCTACCCATACTAATTTTTCTTCCTTACATTAAAAACCCATAATACCACTCTCTTTCCTACCCTTAGGGTCCCACTTTTGACTCTCCTAAAAATCCGTGAAAAGTCAAATGAGACTCTTAAGATGAATAGGAAGGAGTATTTAATTGTAATACTTATTAAGAAAAAATTTATAATCTATAATCTATAATTTATAATTTATAACTATTACTAAAATAAAACACAGCTAATATCATCATTTTATGAAATTGCTTAAGTGTTACTTTTTCAATAAAAGTTTTCCTTCTAAAACTCAATGATAATGTCATTGTTATTATGATTTATTTTTATATCTTTGACTTTACTACCATCTAATTATTATTTTTTTACTTTTTAGGTCACATCATTTAATGTATAAGAGAATCATATATATTATTTCATTTTTTTTCAATTATTTATAATTTTTTTAATTTTATTTATTAAATGATATTATTTAATGTATTGGATATTTTGAGATGATTAAAAAATAATATACTTTTTGTCTTTTATTGTGATTTATTTGTCATGAACAAAATTTCTACAATTACCTGCGCACACATTGTAAAATATCATACAATGTACGTAAGGTATACAATTGTTTAGAGTGAAATAAAATATAACTATAATGTAAAATTTATTTCTTAAAATTTTAATTTTTTAATTTATACAAATGTCACAAAATTTTAAAAAATTGTACATCACACGGACACTATCTAGTATTTACTATTTAATATACCTTTTAAAGCTAATACTATAGTGTAAACTAAAATAATATGAAGCAAATCTTTCTCCTAAATTTGTCTAATTAGAAGTATTTAATACCGTCAAAGCTAAATCATTGTACTTTCTCGTTCCAAAATACTTTTATTATTTTACTTTTTACACAGTCTACTGCACTAATTTAATTTTTAATATTTTTAATTATATATAATGGAAAATTATAAAAATTTGATATTAACAATTTTTGTGTTGAGAGAAATCAAACAAAATTTCATTTAACTATATTTTAATTTATAGAATAAAAATTAATTACAAATTAAGAATGATAAATAAATAGCTTGTTTAAGTAATAACTATGATAAATAACGTTGTCTTCAGGTGACTGAAGTACACTAGGTGGTACCGTGGTAGCAGTGAAGTGGTGTTTGTCTGATTGAATATATTTATCCTACATACTCTACTAACATTAAAAGATACTATGATTTTTTAAAGCTATTTTTATGAGAAATGTTTATATGAATTAGGAAAAATAAAATTTTTTATATGGAAGATTATTTTTTATTGAATAATAAGTTAAATAGAGAAATGAGACCATAAGCATTTAAAAAAAATAATAAAATAAAGTTAGTGATAAAAATATGGAACCGAAACTATTAAAAATATTTATATAAAGTTAGTAGAAAACATGCGAGGATCATAAGCAATATAAAAATATGAAATTAAGTTATTGGATATCGTATGTGGGAAGCATAAGCATCAACAAAATATTAAAATGAGGATAAACAAGATTAATTATGTCTAAAACTGTAAATTTGTGAAATAAATAAAAAAATTCTTTGAGTGAACAACAAGTAGCTATCGAAAATGGTAAATAGGAACAACTTAAGGAACAAAGTGTATTAAAATTAAGTATTTTTACTTGACAAGTTCAATTATTAGGAAACAGGGGCGGACCCAGGATTCTAGAAATGGGGTTGCACAATATTTTATCATATGTATTTTAAAGTCCAATTTAACCAATATTTAATCTTTCATTACTCGATAAAGCATGAGTGGCCTGTTTGGTAGGTGGTAATAAATAGTGGTAATAAGAATGAAAAATTGTGTAATTTTGGTTGAAAAATCTCTTGGCCATGCTTGTCCAACTTCAATCCTCTCATTTTTTTCATAAAATTTATTCCAATGCATTACCATTGGGAGAGGTAGTTTTAGATGGTAATAGAAATTTGTAAACGAAAACAAATTTTTGTGATCAAAGTTTCATTACCATGGGAATGACATGGAACTTTTGATGAAATTTTACACTATAAATCATTCCCATTTCCACCATTTAGTACCACTAACCAAACGAGCCAGAGATACAATGATGCATATAAAACACAAAAAAATAAATAAAACTCCACTAATTTATTAGCCGTTACTATATATCAAAATAAAGAAAACATCTTATCTCTAACAAAATTGTGAATTTAATTGTGTTATCAACTAACCTGCAAAATTGTGAACATGTTTGTGTTATAGATTTACAATTATTATCATCAAGTATTAAGGAATCAATAAACGAACAATTACACATGTACACATACGCGGTAAAAACAAATTTAATGTCATAAATTTTCATAAAAACAGTTAATACCATAAAATAATTAATCAATCATTTTTTAACACTACAATTTACAAAATTAAATTACAAATTTTACTTAGTCGTGAGAGGGAATGATCAGTGAGTTGGGGTTCGAAAATTCATTGTTTTCCAGTGGAATGACAGAGGTCAATTGCTTTATAATTCCAACTAATAATATTAATAGGAGATATAGTAGTGGCTGTCAAAAACATTAGTAAATTGCATATGGCTCAGTGGTAAGCAACACAGCTTGGACAACTATAATATTCCTGAGGTTGCGTTTTTTTTTTTTTTTTTTTTTTTTTTTTTTTAACATTTTAATGGGGTGCCTGGGCTACCCCGGGCATCTATTTGGGTCCGCCTCTGTTAGAAAATGCCTTCTAATATTAAATTAGTACACATTAATATAATGTGGACTAAGTTTATAAAAGACTTTAATTTATCATTAACGCTCCCATAGATTTCACCCGTAGGTGTGATTTTATGTGTCATAAGCATTAAAAGGAATTTTCCACTCAAAAGTGTTGAACATTTAGAGTATATAGACCTAGATTTGTATATACTATATATTTAGTATAGTAGTGGGACTAAATAAATATATTATAAGTCCAAATTAAATGCCTCAAAGAATTTGATTAATTATTACTTTGATTCATAACTTTTGTTTGATGAATCATTACTTTGATTCATAAGTTTTGTTTGATGAATCATTACTTTGATTCATAAGCTTTGATTGGTGAAACATTACTTTGGTTCGTAAGCTTTGCTTGGTGAAACATTACTTTGATTCATGAGCTTTGCTTGGTGAAACACTTTTGTTTTTCAAAAGGAGGTATCGTTTGATGCATAGCTCTATAAATAGAGGTTGCATGCCAAGGGACATTCCATCCCAATTTCATATCATTTATGATTTCTCTCTTAAGAATACTCTCATTCTTGTTCTTCCTATCATGAGATAATATTGAGAGAGTAATTAACTCTCAATATCATCAAAGTTCTTAATTCACCACAACACTTGTATTTACTATTGCAATTTCCTTGCGCTAGGATTTTTTTTGTTGTGTAGATTGTATCTCATTGTGAATTTCATTTATCATCCCAAACACCTTTGTGGGAGAAATATCACAATAGGAAAGTGCATGAACGCCTTCTACTTATATCAAGTTTCCGAGCGACTTCTCTGATTGTCGCAACCTTATCTTCATGGTGTCCATTTATTATTGGAAATATAATGCAAATACAAATAAAACAAACCGATTTGTATTTTCCTTGTGTGGATGGCAATGAAACTCCTTGTTTTGTAAATCACCAAATGGACACCATGAAGATAAGGTTGCGACAATCAGAGAAGTCGCTCGGAAACTTGATATGAGTAGAAGGCGTTTATGCACTTTCCTATTGTGATATATCTCCCACAAAGGTGCTTGGGATGATAAATGAAATTCACAATGAGATACAATCTACACAACAAAATCTTAGCACAAGGAAATTGCAATAAAATATACAAGTGTTGTGGTGAATTAAGAAATTTGATGATATTGAGAGTTAATTACTCTCTCAATATTATCTCATGAAAGGAAGAACAAGAATGAGAGTATTCTTAAGAGAGAAATCATAAATGATATGAAATTAGGATGAAATGTCCCTTGGCATGAAACCTCTATTTATAGAGCTATGCATCAAACAATACCTTCTTTTGAAACAAAAGTGTTTCACCAAGCAAAGCTTATGAATTAAAGTAATGTTTCACCAAGCAAAGCTTACGAACCAAAGTAATGTTTCACCAAGCATAGCTTATGAATCAAAGTAATGATTCATCAAACAAAACTTATGAATCAAAGTAATGATTCATCAAACAAAACTTATGAATCAAAGTAATGATTCATCAAAATTCTTTGAGGCATTTAATTTGGACTTATAATATATTTATTTAGTCCTACTACTATACTAAGTATGTAGTATATGCAAATCTAGGTCTATATACTCTAAATGTTCAACAAAAAGTGCATGCGAGTCCCCCTTAGCCACTAAATCTCAAAGCAGAAGACAATTTAAATTACACTTATACCATATTTGGATATTAGATTTGGAGAGAAAAGAAAGAAATTAAAAGGAATGGGAAGCACGGGAAAGGAAGGGGATGGATAAGGAGGAAATGTGCACCTTATTTATTTAAAAAGGAAGGAAAGAAAAAAGAAAAAGAAAGAAAATTTAGTATTTTCCTTTAAATCTACCACATTATGTGAATTAAAGTGAGATTTTAAATGTAACATAATAAATTTCAAGGAACAATGAAGTGGCTCACTTTGCACCGACTAAATCTTTTCTTGCCAAGCTTCATGGTAGTTGATTGATTGATTTTTACTAGAAGTGTGCCATGAAGGCATGAACCAAGACCTATATATGTGAACCGACTCTAAACTTTTTATCGATTGGGTTTAAAACAAATGAGGATATAGAATTAACTAGCTCATAATAAATATCTAAGAATACCGAATATACTTTTCTTCGTCACATATGATTTACACCTCTTTTAAAGAGGTGCAAACTTTAATTCATAGTAGGTATTTCAAGTGAGATTAAGATATGAGTGAATAAAATAAAAAAGTGTAAATGAGTTTGTAAGTGAGAATAAAAGAGGAAATGGTAAACTATACATAAGAAGGTATGTGGTACAAATTAAATTGAACAGTGAGAGTATAGTGGAGATGAAACGAATATAAGGAGGTATGTGGTACAGCCGTGGAGTGAGTGTATAGTTATAATTAGGCATGGCCACGGTCCGGGTTGGTCCGGTTCCGTTCCGGTTCCATCCGGTTCCGGTTCCACCCGGTTCCGGTTCCATATGGAACCTGTCGCGAACGGTTCCGGTTCCGGTTCCGGTTCCGGGCGGTTCCAAACGGTTCCTTGGCGGTTCATGAGGCGAGTTCCGGCGGTTCCAACTCAGGGGATGGGCGGGTCGGACCATCGGTTCCATTTTTATTTTTTCTTTAAATATTTGTATAATAAAAAAATACTATAATATCGCGGACGTACCTTTGATGATTACTTGATTATTAGCGAAATTCATTGCATGTCAAGTTGTCATCGTTATTGAAATATTTACTAAAAAGAATGGAAATAAAAAAATTAATAAGAAACGAATCAATGATAATGTCGATAAAGATAATTAATAAAAAAAAGGGAGAAAATGGACTTGAACCTAGTACCCAAAGGAATACTAAGCTGCCTACGTATCCCGAAGGAATCAAAGCCCACGTAGTTCTTTGTCATACCTTTTATTTATAGTTGTTGAATGTTGATTTATCGTTGTCGCTTGTTGGATTGATCCTATTCGTCCTCGTCATCATCATGTGGTTGGTTAGATGCTTCCGCTGACTCTCCTCCTGACGATGATGCAGATGTATCCATCATCATCCATGGATCATCATCGTCGTCTTGATCATCATCATTCCTTATTCCTTGTGTTCGAATCTCCACTTGATCCCAATCTTTCTTGCAAACACATATTTGAATACTATGTGGAGCAAGACGAGATCTCTTTTCGTCCAAAACTCTTCTACCTGCACTAAAAGCAGACTCCGACGCAATTGTTGACGCGGGAATTGCAAGGATATCCTTTGCAATTCTCGATAAAATGGGAAATTTTACAGATTTTTCTTTCCACCACTCCAAAATATTATAGATACTTTCGTCTATTTCAAAGTGGTGTTTAAGATAACTATCTAGTTCTAAATATGAGGTCGAGGAAGAAGAAGATGATCCTACAAAACTATCATGTTGACTCATTATGTTAGCTATTACCGAATTATAGTAAGAGGGACGTGCCGAAACGCTAGCACGCCTAGACATATCGCGTTTCGAGTTATATACACTAGCGTAAAAATCATAGAGTTCTGCTAAATATTTTTTACATGTTCCTACATAATTATGTACATCAGTAGACGGGCGATCTAACGATTGGTAATAAAATCCTATTACTTTAGTAAGGACCTCAGTTTTAAAACGTGGGTCCAAAATGGTTGCGATTCCATAAATATAAGGAAAATCGGTAAAATATGTCTTCCATTTTTCCATCATATCTGCAAGAATCGGCCTCAAATTTGGGTTAGTATCATCATGTGTATATTTAAGGAGATGATAAAAAATAGTAATACATTCACTTATTACTAAGTGAACGTTCGGTTCATAAACATAAGAAAAAATCTTAGTCGCGTGGTCATACGCTTCTAATATGTTATGTACACCTATAGCTAACTCCCAAGTGTCATCAGCTATGTAACTATTTGTACACTCACTATATAGTTGTGTTATTACTGGACGATAAGCAATCGTCTTTCTTAATAAATCGTTGGTTGAGTCCCAACGTGTAGGAGTATCTAATGACCAATACACTTTTTTAAGTTGGTATTGGTCACATAATTGTTTATATCGTCTTTTTATCTTTCCGATCCTAAGCCACTTCACTATATCTCTAATTGGTTCTAATAAATCACTTAATTGTTTTATACCTGTTTGGCAAGATAAGTTAACTATATGCGCACAACAACGTATGTGTAATAAGCTACCCCCAAGGATTAAACTAAAAGCAGGTTCGTTAAACAAAAGTTCTATACATTTAATGTTCGCGGTTGCATTATCAGTTGAACAACAAAATATTTTATCTAATAAGTTCCATTCTCTACATATCTCTACTAATCTATATTTTATGTTTTCACCGGTATGTCTTTCTGGCATTGTCTCAAAAGCAATTATTCTTTTTTAAATAATCCAATTTCGATCTATCCAGTGTGCTGTTACACACATATAAGGTTCTAAATGTGGGGGAGCAGACCAAATGTCAGTTGTTATGCTAACCCTACCATTAAACGATTTAAACATTTCAACTAATTCATAGCGCATTGATTCGTATAATTTAATTGTGCGTCTTTTAAGAGTGCTCCTAGGGATTGCTCTATATTGTGGTTGCAAAGTTTTTCTATTGAGACGCTCGTATGCCCTACTTTCACCGTGGTTAAAAGGCAATTCATCACAAATTACATACCTAGAAAATTCATCAATCATGTCATTACGATTGTATCTAAAAGGCATACCTGTGCTGGGAATGTCCCATTGTGTCTGTCGGCTTCCACTTGTGGTTCCGCTCCCGCTTGCTGCATGAGTTTCTTTTGTGATTCCATGCTTCTCAAATGTTTGTTAAAAGATCCCGTACCACCACCTAACACGTATTCACAAAACACAATAAATAAATGTTTATAAAATATGAATATATAATGTATGAATGTATAATGTATTATGTATGTATAAAAAACTTAAAAAGTATTTACCTCTGGTGAAACTGTATGAAACTAAGGGCTTTACTCCTTGACTTTCACAAATTTGACAAGTGCATAAGAAAATATTTGGATTCTCGGTTGGTTCTTTTGTGAAATACGACCACACATGTGAAACAACTCTACCACTAGGAGGTGGCATTGCCGGAAAAGGTTGTCTTACTGGTTCATCTTCATCTAAATAAATAATTTAAAATTATAAAACTATAATTAAATAAATAAATAATTTAAAGTTTAATTAATTTGAAGAATAAAATTATAAAACTAACCGATAGTTTGGAAATTGACTCGTTTACCATGAGCTTGTCTTTGTTGTTGTTGTTCTCCTTGTTCTTCATGTGATCTTGTTGATGACTGTCGAGATATATGTATCCCAATTGGGGTCGTTGGTTCCTCTTCTTCATCAATTTGTATTTCTCTTTCCACTTCTTCTGCATAATTATGTAACTCTGGGTCGTACCCTTCCGGATAATTATGTTCATAATTATAATTACTAATGGAAGGTGTTGTTGATACCGACGGAGTAGAAGTGGCCTTTCTTTTGGAGGAACTGGAACCTCCCAATGATTTTGCCACTTTAGTAACTTTTTTTGTGGCTTTTTTCAAAAATGAAGACATGATTGATAATATTGAAGTAATAATAGAAATATAGAATTAAGAAATAAATAAATAATTAATTATGTAACTAACTAAATTAAGAAATAATTAAAAGACTAATTATATAATTAAGAGAATAATTGCGTAATTAAAGAATTAAGTAGAGAGAGTAAGTAGAGAGAGTAGGAGAAGAGATGAGTTGTGAATGAAAATGATTGAAAGTGATGAGTATATATAGAGGAGAAGGCAACGGCTAGCTAACGGTAACGTAACGGTCACATTTTGGCGAACCGGTTCCATGGAACCGGTGGGCCGGTTCAACCGGACCGGTCCCGGTTCCGGTTCCACGGAACCGTTGAGCCGGTTCAACCGGACCGGTTCCGGTTCCGGTTCCAGAACCGGTTCCATGGAACCGTTGGACCGGTTCTCCCGGACCGGTTCCGGTTCCAACCCGCGGGTTTTTTACCCGGTTCACGACGGTTTTTTCCGGCGGTTTCACGGTTTCGCGGTTCGGAACCTGTCGCAAACGGTTCCGGTTCCGGATCCGGTTCCAAGCGGTTCGGGACCGGTTCGGTTCCGGGTAACCCGCCCCGTGGCCATGCCTAGTTATAATAAAGGATAAAAATAATAGAACAAGTATGAAGTTATATGGGGTAAAGATAATCCCTCCTATTCACCTTACGAGTCCCATTTGACTTTTCACGAATTTTAAGGAGAGTCAAAAGTGGGACCCTAAGGGTAGGAAAGAGAGTGGTATTATGGGTTTTTAATGTAAGGGAGGAAAATTAGTATGGGTAATGGAGTGTATAATTTAAAATAGGATAAAGTTACTAAGGGCATAAAAGTTAAAAACCCATATCAAAAATAGAAATGAGACAATTAAGATAACTTGACCATAAAAGGAAATGGGACACATAAACTGAATAGGAGAGAGTATGTAGTAAGGATGTCGTTATCTGGTCATATAAGGATTAAGTTGAAGGTCTAGGTCAGTATGATCAATGATAATCATGATATAGGTATCTAGATAGTTGTGAGTTAAATAGTGAGTAATGATTTTAAGATGTGTGGAGTCAAAGTTCTAAGTGTGGACCGAGGAGTCTAATATATATTTCATGCCAACTAGAAGGTGGATTCAGGGTTTAAAGTCCTAGGAGCATCAATAAATGGACGACGACAGACTTTTTATTTGTAAAATTAACCGCTAAATTTTTTTAATTCTACAAAATGAATTAAAGAAGCATAATAATCCCAAGCGTAAGCCAATGTAATATAAAAGTGATCAATTAATATTATCCTCACCTCTAATGTTGGCAACCCAAAAGAATAATAAAGTTCAATTAACATCATTCTCACGTAAAGAAGTTAAAATTTACAATGAAAAGAAAGCCCTACAAAATGATATACAAAGTAACAAAATAACAAACGAACTATAATTGTTCTCGCCTAGTTTGCATTTATTTGGAATTGTTGTACAATGGCATCATACTATCATTGAGAAGTAAATCCTTCTCTAAGATAGTAAATTCTATCATTCAACAATTAATTGTTCTCCATTGTTGTTTCGTACTTTACTTTTTTATATGTATCATTCCGAAAAAGTTTCTCTCAACACTTGTTGTCGTCACTGGAAAAAGCAATACCAATTTCAATAGCTTGTAGACATTGAAATAGGTTTCATGCAATGTCTCAAAAAGTTTTATGGAAAGCTCATTGATAGTCTTCACATCTAAAAATCGCTCGTCGTTTCTCACATCACCAATGAAACTTTTAAGTGATTTTCCAAAGAATATCAAATCCTCATTTGGAAAATCATTTGGATAAAATTTAGCAACAATAAGCAATTTTTTATATCAAAAGATGAGTATCCCTCACCAAGACTAAAATAAGCCATACAAATAAGAAAAGCGTTGGTTTTCTCACTAAATCGATTTTGAAGTTTAGGTAATTGTAGATCAATCACACTTAGAAAAACTTCAATTCGATAATGATGAAGATTTGTCACTCAAGGAGCTTCACCATGAACCATTCTCCTTCCACCACCAATGTGACTAACATACAAGTCTTTCATATTTAGAATCTATAATCTATAACTATTACTAAAACAAAACACAGTTCACATCATCATTTTATGAAATTGCTAAAGTGTCACTTTCTCAATAAAAGTTTTCCCTCTAAAATTCAATGACGATGTCATTGTTATTATGACTTACTTTTATATTTTTGACTTTACTACCATCTAATTATTATTTTTACTTTTTAGGTCACATTATTTAATGTGTAAGAGAATTATATATATTATTTCATTTTTTTCAATTATTAATAATTTTTTTTAATTTTATTTATTAAATTATATTACATAATGTATTAAATATTTGAGATGATTAAAAAAATAATATACTTTTTGTCTTTAGTTGTGATTTATTTGTCATGAACTAAATTTCCACAATCACCTGCGCACACATTGTAAAATATCATACAATGTACGTAAGGTATACGACTGTTCATAGTGAAATGAAATATAACTATAATGTAAAATTCATTTCTTAAAATTTAAAACTTTTAGTTTATACAAATGTCCGAAAATTTTAAAAAGCCATGCATTGTACGGGCACTATCTAGTATTTATTATTTTTAATATACCTTTTAAGGCTAATACTATGGTGTAAACTAAAATAATATGAAGCAAATCTTTCTCCTAAATTCGTCTAATTAGAAGTATTTAATACGGTCAAATCCAAATTATTGTACTTCCCCCATTCCAAAATACTTGCACCATCTTACTTTTTACGCAGTCTAATGCATTAATTCAATCCTTAATATTTTTAATTATATATAATGAATAATTATAAAAATTTGATATAGACAGTCTTTGCATTGATAGGAATCAAATAAAATCTCACTTAACTATGTTTTAACTAAAAAAATAAAAAATAATCACAAATTAAGAATGATAAATAAATAATGCAATATCTTATAATGTTGCAAGTAATATCAAACGGAAGAACTATGATACATAACGTTGTCTTTAGGTGACAGAAGTACAGTAGTTGGTAGCTAGTGAAGTGGTGTTTGTTGAATATATATATCATATATATAGAATGACTCCTTACTTCTTGTATGAACTTAGTCTACTAACATTAAAAGATCTACTAACATTAAAAGATACTCTATTTTTCTTTAAAGATCACATGAATTAAGAAAAAATTAATTAAGTGAATGGTACAAAATTTCATATTAATATACTCAAACTCAATTATAACCTCAAATAAAAAATTTAAAAACTCATAAAAATAGTGAACCAATATCCGGACAAAAGAACAAGTGATAAAAATATGAGCTATGAGTATGTTGCAGTGATCACATGGTGAATATGAATATGAACCGTCAATGCACCCATCACATGTGAGTACATAGCTAAGTTACCCAACACATAGGAGAACCGTTAATTAGGATTCTCATTAGTGAATAGTGATGGAGAGTGGAATCTTGTGGACTAGTAATTTTAATTATGTGTTTTAAAATTTTTACATTTTCTTCACATTTACTTGTTTTGCAAATCTCTAACTTAAAAATTAAATAGTAATTTTAATTATGTGTTTTAAAAATATCAAAAAGTTGATATTTAAAAAGTTATATATTAAGATAAATTTAATAAGATTTCATATAGTCAAAATCTGACATAAAATTAGTAAATTTTATGTGAAAAGATTTTATAAACGGAGAGAGTATATAGCAATTATTTAGTGTCTCATCTAATTTTCTTATATTTTAATTTATTTTATTAATATAACTTATTTTCATTTTCGGTAAACACTTTTTTTTTAAATTTTCATCGACATATAATTTAATTTGCCTTTTTTTATCTTATTAACCCATCTAATTTCTCAATTTCTTTAAAATACTCCCTCCATTCTTTTTTTGTTATTCTCGTTTACTCTTTGTATAGTTTTCAAAGCAAATTTTAAACATCGATAATTTTAAATACACATAATAAAAAATTTATAAAAAATAAATAATAAAAAAGTATACATTAAAACGAATCTAACGAGATCTCACATCGATATATTGTATCTTTTAAATATGTGTTCAAAAGATTAATCAAATTTCTCTCGTTAAATATTCCAAATGAAAATAACATTGATAATGGAGGGAGTATCATTTATGCAATTTTTTTTAATTTACTCGCCATAGTCAATTAGACAATTTCCATTATACTAGAGAGTATCAAAGAAACAGTATATTCTTCTAAGTAATTATGGAAATGCAGAAAAAGAACTTGGGAGCCACTTGGCATCTTTTGAAGTCATATACAAGTGTTTACATCATAGCAAATTGGCTAAATCTAACTATGTGAGTAAATTTTCTTCCCAATCCTTATAATTCGCCACCCTTTTCATTTTTTCGCCACCCCCCTAGTAAATTACCATATTGCCCTTGGTTTTTAAAAAAATTACAATTATGCCATTGAAGCTAAAATTTTCTATATAAACCACAATCACACTAAAAATACTTTCACTACAACTAAAAACCAACATACAAAAGCAAAATTTGGGAGCAAAAATTAAGTTCAATCCGGAATTTATCAATCGAGGTAAGTTATTTGTAATTAAATTTAATCACGGAAAAAAAAAAAAAATATTATAGGAGTCGCCCAGATCTGGGCGACTGGACCCCGGTTCAGTCGCCTAATTTTAGGCGACTGGACCGGGGTCGAGCCGCCCAGATTTGGGCGACTCCTATTAATTTTTTTTTATTTTTATTTATTATTAAATAAATGTTTATGTTTTGTATATATAAAAATTTTTGTTTTTTAATTTTTTCCTTATATTTAAATTTAATCACGAAAAAAAAAAAAAAATTAATGGAGTCGCCTAGATCTGGGCGACTGGACCCCGGTTCAGTCGCCTAATTTTAGGCGACTGAACCGGGGTCGAGCCGCCCAGATCTGGGCGACTCCCTTAATTTTTTTTTTTTTTATTTTTTCCGTATGTATTTTATTAATTTTATTATTATTAATTTAATTATTATTATTATTGTATTGTTATTTTTGTTAATATTAAATATATGTTAATGTTATTATTATTAATATTATTATTATTATTGTGATTGTTAATTTTGTATTATTAAATATATGTTAATGTTGTTATTATTAATTTTATTATTATTATTGTTATTGTTATTTTTATTTATTATTAAATATATGTTTATGTTTTGTATATATTTTTTTTAATTAAATGTTAATAATTTTTTGTTTGTTTTTTGTTATTTTTTTCCATATTTTATTTATGATTATTATGTATTTAGAAATATTATTATTTATAATATTGAATGAAACCGTAAAAAATTGTAGAAAATGGCTGGTAATCAAGGAAAAGGAAAGGGTTTTTTTAGACAATTGTTGAGAGGTAATAGTTCTAGGCCTACCTTACTCAGAGGGGACCCGCATGAGAGAGGGGTCACGGGTTCTGCTAGGAGGGCTAGGCAGGAAGAGGCGGCCAGACATAGTGAGGCCCAAAGGTCGAGTACGCTGAACCAAGTGCGTACTCATTTTGATGACCAGGGTGATAGCCTCCAGAGTAGTTGGGGGGTTTATAGTGATGATGATAATGATGCTGATGATGTTCAGTTCCAAGGTCCTGAGCCTGCCCCATTGGACTGGACTATAGTTCGTGGCCCCGAAGGCAGATTTGCCCGTGGCGGCCCTAGTTCTTCCGCCGCATCTGAGCGTGCAGGAGGAAGTTTTGTCGATAATGAGCCGCCACGGGGCAGGCCCTCACAGTCCACTAACACAGACTGGTTAGTGACATCACCCCAGCCCGGGGGGCAGACAGATACGCGACTGATCCCTAGCTATGGCGGGCACATAGCTAAACTTATTTATGACGGCTCCGAGCGTACGCCTCCAATTTTGGAGTGCCGTATTAGGAAGAGACCGGTGGAGTCCATCATCGGATTGAGGGATTTGTCCGTTCAGCTAGTCGATTTTCTACCTTCCACTTCCCTCGGTCGACTCCCGGTCATTATGCACCAGCACATCGACTCTGCTTTGATATCGGCGTTCGTCGAGAGGTGGCAGCCGGATACGAACACCTTTCACATGCCCTGGGGAGAGATGACGATTATGTTGCACGACGTGCAACGCATATTGGGCATTTCTATTGATGGTTCTCTGCCGGCTGAGCCTTCGGAGGCGGAGTGGGAGGTTGGTATCACCAATCTGGTCGGCGAGCCTCTGTCTGAGCTTCGACGTAAAGGTTCATTCACCAGCGGATGCATAAGCGTTGCTGAACTGATGCGGCTGTGTCATAGGTCGCATGCCTTGGATACCCAGACCACAGCGTACTACATGGCTGTCATTGGCTCTACCTTGTTGGCGGATAAGACCAGGACTGGCATGCGACCTCACCCGATAGTTGTCGTCAACGACGATGAACAGGACGTGGCTTGGGGTGCGGTGACTTTGGCGTTCTTGTACAGGCAGCTCGGAATGGCATCTAGGGCTGGTTGCAAGACCATTGCTGGATGCCTCACATTGCTCCAGACATGGATCTATGAGTACTTCCCCGCTTTCCGCCCTCATCCTCGCCGAGATGATGTGCCAAACACGACTAGGGCGGAGATGTGGACGCCGAAGAAAGTAGGTCGTGAGCTGGACAGGTTGATATCATTCCGCAAGGTTCTGGACTCAATGACTGAGACTCAGGTATTTTACATTACATTTTGTCATGCATGTTGTTTTTTATCTGTAGGAAATTTGTTTTTTAACTTGGCTTGTAAGCAGGTTGAATGGACTCCCTATAATTGTGGAGCTGCTGCATTGCTGCATGAGCACCCACGCACCACAGTCATCGGGGGTATCACCTGCTTTGATGTTGTGGAGGTGTATTTGCCGGAGCGGGCATTGCGACAGATTGGGTTCGTGCAGTCTATTCCTCCAGCTCCTATGAGACCAGCCAAGGCTCTTCGACCGGCACACGGAACCTACTCCGTGACCTTTCCTTCTTCTGCTGCTGCATTTGTGGAGGCGTGGAGTAGGTTCCCCTACAGTGGCCGCCTTGTTGAGCAGGGACTTCGACGGGCTACTGTTCCTTCAGAGACTGAACCTAATTACGTTGAATGGTTCAGAGTTTGCTCGCACCCGTACATATCCCGAGACGAATTGCTGGCTTCCGGTCCTGGTCCTGGTCAGAGCAGATCTGATTACGTGAGTTTTATTATAAATTTTTTTTCAAGTTTCTTTTATTTAATGATTTAATAACGCACATTGTACTGTTGTGTTTTCAGTTCGCGAAAGAATGGGCCAGTCGATTCTCTCCAGTGGCAAGACTACCTACGCGGCTTGCGGATTTGAACTCACGTCAACGACATGCGTTAGAAATATACCTTAATGATTGTAGAGAATTATATGATCAATGGCATACTGAATAGTCTGTACTGAAACTATTTTACATTATTTATTGCATTTAATTTCGTCAATGATTGCATTTAATTTACATAAATATACACACTAACCCACATCACACAAATACATGTATATTTGTCTACCAGCATTATAAATTCCTCCTATTAATCAAAGAAATAAATAAATTCTTAACAGCACATACTGTAGTATAAATTCTATGGAGTATCTAAATTTACAGCATCGTCAGCGGTGTTATTTGTTGGTGGGGGTGCCCCGCGTAGATTATTCCACAGCATAATCCTCGTAGTGAAATTTGTGTCAAGATCTTTCGCGAAATTGTCAGCTGCTTGTTTCCAACGTGGGTGGATCGGCGGCAGAGGGGATGAATCGTCGTTCATAAAAAGTTGAACAAAATGATTTCGATTAACCCAAAGTATATGTATTAGTTTATTTACACTTCTCGCGGCCTGTGATTTTCTTAAAGGAAGAATCAAACAGTTGTTTAATGAATCACCGTTAGAAGAACCATAAAAAGCAATGGCAATGTTAAGAAACGTTGCTGCAGAGTAGAAAGCCATCGGTGCATCGAACCAGTGCATGAAAGGAGCAGGTCCATCGGTGTGTGAACCTACTCTGAATATTGACTCGTCTAGTGACTCATGAGATAGATACAAAGTTAGGTATTGCGCTCTGTTCATTTGCATTTCCATACTCATAGCACGTCTTAAAATAGGCCATGCTTCCTCGCCTCCCAGCTCTGTGACAGCAATTGCTCTAAATCCACAGTTACCATCACCTAACACATCAATCCAGTCGAACAAATAAGGAGGAAGCATGAATGGGATGTAATCAGGCCATGGAAACTGTGAGAAATCACGACCTCCTGGATCATCTACAATAAATGTAAATTAAGTTAATATAACCACAATAACAAATAATTAATGAAAAAAACTAAAAATTAATTCAATTACCGGATAAGTTGAAACTGAACTTAATTCCTACTGAAGATTGCGTCTCTCGGCCACTAGATCTGCCACTTGATCTCCCGCGGGAAGAAGATCTAGACCCTCGACCACGAGAAGATGATCGGCTATATTCAAATGAACTTTTTCTCCTTCTCATGGTTTTACTAGTGCTTGGTCTTCCCTTTCTCGGTGGACTAGCGTAAGGCTCAGGTATATCCGCACCATCTGGGTGTAATTCATATTCAAGTACCTCAGCCATTCGGCGAACAAAAGCGGGATCAGATTTAAGGACTTCATCGACCAGAGATTGAAAGTACTCTTTGTCATTGGCGTTCGCGTTTCGTACTTCTTCATTGGGTTCGTCTCCTACCTCTGTGTACCTCAAAGTACTCCAGAATTCATGAATGTCATCCAAGTACAAAGCACCATGTGATCCAATTTTTATTTGTAAATAACATGCACACGGCAATCCATGGGTTTTTAGAAGTACACAACCGCATTTGTTCAATGCAAAATCACCCAGTTCTAACATGCGGTTGAACTCATTCTGGATCTGCTCCAAGGCATAGAGAGACACGTGGCGATATAGAGGTCTAAAGAAATACTGTCGTAGCGTTCTTGGTACAGAAGTCATGGATTCCTGTAGCGATTGTCGGATTTTAGCTTGTTGATTTGTAATCTGTGCGTGCGCCCTTTTGAAAAGGGTATCGAATGAGCTATTACCGCTACCAAGGTAATACTTAAAAGACGAGTGTTGGCTTTCCACTCTGCTGGTAGTATGGTTACCCAAGTGTAAACAATCATTCGTCCACGCACGCACAAATTTCTCTCTAAGTGGAATCCATGTTCCAGTCAAATACCGAACGACCCTTCGGTTCCTAACCGACCACGTACTGACGATCCCTTCCCATCTCTTTTCATATTCCCGGATTGTAGCACTTTCAACCAAGGGGTTCCATCTACTTTTCCTAAATATCTGCCCTTGTTGATTTTTCTTGCCGCCGCACAACTTGTCCACCATGTTCTCAACATCGTTGCCAATATGCCAGGTGCATAACAAATGACGTACATCTACATTAAACAAAACAGTGAACGTAATTAAGACATTATCAATAGATATAACCACAATAATGAACTCACAAAGCGTTTTTACCTGGGAAGACGTCACGAATAGCTGCAGATAAACCTTCGTCACGATCGGTTACAATGACGCTAGGAGTCTGAGCACTGCCGAAAATATCTCTCAATCCCTGCAGCACCCACGAGTACGACACAGCCGCCTCATCTCGCATCAAACAAAACGCAACCAAGAAGTTGTGATTTGTTGGCGTCATTCCGATGACTTCACATAGTGGCCACTTTGATTTGTTCGTTTTGTACGTTGTATCTATCAGCACAACATACGGCCACGTACGTATCATTTGGATTGAAGTAGGATTTGCAATTAAAAGTCTGCTCAAGTGCCCGTCATTATCCAACTCTGTCCAGACCACATAATTATGTTCTGTGGCCATATGAAGACAGTGTTGAAGGGGAGTCCTGCCCTCCATTTCATCTCTCCTTATTGATTGCCTAATATTATATATCTGATTCATACTAGCATAAAAACCAGGAAAATTATCTCTAATAGAATTCATAATAAAGGCCGGTTGCATTCCGGTTGCACTAAGCTGTCGTATGTGCTCCCGAATATCTACATTAATCCTCGCCCTTACATGACCATCTCTGTACACCAAGAACGGGTGGTTATGTTTTCCCTTTACACCAGGACACACCCTTACCGTCCAAGGTCTTTCTCCTGGTTTACGACTACTTCCTACAATCATAAATTTACACCCACAACTCCTACTTTTAGAACCAGGTCGGGCAGCATTATCTACATTATCTACATCACCCCTAAGTTTACCATAGCGGTAAAATCTTAAATAACAACTAACTCTGGAACGTCCTTCTTTCTTTTTATAAGAAGCACGTGTAAATAGAAAACCGATTGTAATTGCTATTGCATCGACCCAACTATGTAACTCATCTATGGAGATAAATTCCCTATCCGTAACAAAGCGACCGGAGTAGTCTACGTTGTCTCCAAAATTTTCAAACTCCTGCACATTTGAAATGATATAAATTAAGTACATTAATGACTATAATAATAATATTTGGATTAATAATAACAACAACAACAACAATAATAATAATAATAATAATTTTAATAATAATAAAAACATTACGTTAACAAAAAAAATTTAAAAACATTTAAAATAAATAAATAATGACAAGAAAAATAATAACAATAATAATAATAGTTATAACAATAATAAATAAATAAATAATTATAACAATAATAAATAAATAAATAAATAATAGTTATAACAATAATAATAATAATAATAACAACAAATACAACAATAATAATAATAATTATAACAATAATAAATAAATAAATTACGTAAATTAAAATATTAAAAAATTTAAAAAATAAAAATATCAACAATAAAAATTAAAATAATGACAACAACAATAATAATACTAACAATAATTATAAAAATAATTTAAAAATACATTAATACGTAAATTTAAAAAAAAAAAAAAAAAAATAGCAGTCGCACAGATCTGGGCGACTGACCCATGGTCCAGTCGCACAAAACTGGGCGACTGAACCATGGCTCAGTCGCCCAGTTTTGTGCGACTGGACCATGGTTCAGTCGCCCAGATCTGTGCGACTAAACCATGGTTCAGTCGCCCAGATCTGTGCGACTAAACCATGGTTCAGTCGCCCAGATTTGTGCGACTTGTTTTTTTTTTTTTTTTTTTTTTTTTCCTTCGAACGGCAATTTTACGTACCGCATTCGACTCATAGTCGCTTTCGTTAGCCATATTCAACCAACTACGCCTTACAACTTCATTAACACTTTTTAGAGAGATAGTACCAGTTTTTAGTGAGATAGTACCGTGTTTCAATTCGTATTTCAAACGCATCTCAGAGTTCGATATATATAGACAAATCATCCTCATTAAATTCTTAATAGTGTTATTAAGCGTGATTTACATTTATTAAGCGTGATTTACATTTATTAATTATTTTTCAACTCCAATGGCATTTTTGTAATTCTTTTAAATCCAGGGGCAATTAAGTAATTTTGGAGGGGGGGAGGTGGCGAAAAAATGAAAAGGGGTGGCGAAAAATAGCAACACCCATTTTCTTTTCC
Organism: Amaranthus tricolor; assembly: GCF_026212465.1. NCBI lineage: Eukaryota > Viridiplantae > Streptophyta > Magnoliopsida > Caryophyllales > Amaranthaceae > Amaranthus > Amaranthus tricolor. The sequence goes on along the minus strand of NC_080057.1, from coordinate 2,659,289 downwards.
CCCTTTTCAGATCTAATATTACGGCAAGTAAAACGGTAGATTGTTACTGGTCTCAAAAATTTCATTAACATATTTATAGATTTAACACACACACACACACACACACACACATATATATATATATATATATATATATATATATATATATATATATATATATATATATATAAATGGGGTAGGAATCTTATGAGAAAAATGTTGAAAATGAGAAGGATAAGAAGGACATTACACCCTTAATTTCACTAAAATAAAAAAGTTTATGGTCACAATTGAGCCAAAAACACATAATTGTAAAAGTGATTATGTTACACAGAAAAATAACTATGACATAAATTTTTAAAATATTTTACTTTATAATATATATATAGACACACGTATTCAAATACGTCTACATATTATTATATTAATTACATATTTATATAATAATAATAATAATAATAATAATAATAATAATAATAATAATAATTATTATTATTATTATTATTATTATTATTATTATTATTATTATTATTATTATTATTGATAATAATTTAAAACTTTCAAATGGCGACTTTTACTAATTGTGTGCCATTTATAAAAGATTTTATTATGTTAGTTATGATTTTAATTGTAAAAGGTTGGTTATGGAAGATATTCCTAGAATTAATCAATTACTAATTAAAATATTTTAAAACTTTATATAGCAATGCGTGATTTGATTGTAACTATTTTACAAGCAATATTTTCATTTTAAAATATAAGAGTATTTTATATAACAGTACTTATCTTTTGTAAGAAACTATTTTATCCATTTGACTAGTGGAAATTTTCAAATAATGATTTTATAGAACTTTTTCTAAATGGAGCTTTCAGATTTTATTACAACAATATGTATAATATCTAAGTTTTTCTAATAAATTAAACTTCATAACAATGCATTACTTGGTGCAATTATTTTACAAACGATGTTTTGATTATAAATTGTAAAATACTTTATATATCAATGAATATCTTCTTTTATGTTATTAAGTTTTTTTTAAACAATTTAAAGAATTTGAAAATCAAAGATACAGATTATTAATATTTTTGAAAAATGAGAATTAAGATGTTCTAACAGCTTTGCCACGTGTTTGCCACGTGTTATAATTTTATCGAGAATGAGTGGCTTGCTAGATTGTGTGGACATTGACTTTTACAAGCATATCAATTTTTGCATTAAAAATTTTAAAAATTTTTAATTATACAAAAATAACTATATTTTGACAGAGTATATAAATAGTCAATAATTATTTATTTTTCATGCAACCATTATGTTGATAGAAACAATTTTTATCACTTATTACGTTTAATTAAAAAATACCATAATTTGATGACGATAAAACACAATTGCATCTTACTGTTAAAACTTATAATATCGATTGTACGTTTCATTAAAAATATTATAATCGACTATAAAACGCAATTGCATCTTACTTTGAATTTATGATATTGATAGTTCTAACCTATACACAATGCATAGGTTTAGACAATAAATTTGGTAAATAGAAACCGTCTTTTAAAATAGGTAAATGAGTAAATAAATTTTCAAATAGTTATCAATTTTTACTGTCTAAAATCTATGCAACTGGTGCATGATATAGAAAAATCGTTATAATATATGTCTCCAGTTTATATTAAAATTTAGAAAAAATTATCTACAATAATCTAATGTTTTCATAATTTTTCCTACAATAATCCCACCAATTGATTAACCATTAATAATCCCAACTTTAGAGGGGTAGTAAACCCGGTAACCGGATTACTTGTTATAGCAAGTTTTATTTAAAAAAAAAAATAAATTAGAATAAAATATTGAAAAAAATGTGAAAAAATGTCTAAAAAAAAATTTCTAATTTATTTAATTATTCAAAATTTTTTATGTAAATTTTTAAAATTTTTCTCTAATTTTATATTAGTTTTCATTTCACTTTTTTATTGAATTACCCACTATAAGAGGTTATAGGGTTTTATCCAACTTACTTTAGGCAAATATCTCCTAAAGTTGAAATTATTCATGGTTAATTAATAAGTGAGATTATTGTAGAAAAATTATGAAAATGTTGAATTATTTTAGAATAATTTTTCCTAAAATTTATCAAAAAAATATTCTACTATTCTTTCCGTTTTGAAAAACAATAAATCTATAATTCATACCCGTTCCATTTTTTGTTTATTTGTTTATTTGTTTATTTATTAATATAAGAGGTGATTTGAAAGGAAAATAATAAGATGACACGTGGCAGCTAGTAAGATTGGAGCATTCGTATGGAACAATTTACTTCTTGCCGTTGATATCCAGATGAAAACTACATGAGAATTGATTAATGCAAGAGCCAAGAGGTAATAAGTGTATGAGTTGCTTTCTTGCTACAATGTAACAAAATTTATTTTGAAATTCAACTAATAATTTTGTATAGCAATTTTTGTTTTTTTTACGTGTTTCAATACAATAATTTAATTTTAATATCGCTAATTATGCATAATAAAAAAATTATAAAAATTTAGTTTAAATAATCTTTGCGTCAAAACGAATCAAACAAGATCACACTTGATTATGTTTTAGCTAATAGATTAAAAATTAATCACGAATTAAAAGAGATAAATAAATAGTGTAAATATTCAAATGTTGGAAGTAAATTGGAAGGAAGAAAGTATTAGCTGTAAATTGTAATAAATTCAAATAATATTACTTAATTGTGAATCTAATTTTTTGTTTTCAATTTATATTCAAACAAAAAAATAATAATATTTGAGTGAATAAAATGAACATTGGACCCCAATTTTCTAGATTTTCAATACAATTTGACATTTTATTTTGACAAATATCTTTACAGCCAAAAAAGTCTTATTCAACAATCAAACCTCACAAATCAAATAAATTTCCAAATTTTCCCATCATAAAAAAATAAATAAATAAAAACTTCCATTTGAGCTATCAAATGAATATATGACATTCCATTGTTATTAAAACCCTCTCGCTTGAGAGTTGGTATTCTTGTTTTACCTTTACCTTTTACATATTATTCTTTTACTTGTTTTTCACCTATTTTTTTTTGAAAAAATTATTCTGAATAATCCAACTTACTGTCCATTACCTGTGAATAATTCCACCTTTTAAAAAATTTTAAATAATCCAACATTTGACTTCCTTTTGTTGCGAATGGCCCTCGAAAAAACAAATTGGCTATTCGAGGTTATCACTAGCCATTACATTCAACATGTCGTCCTCCTCCTTCTTTACAATCTCCTTCAATGGAGTAACACCATATTCGATCCCAAAAATTTAGAGAGAGAAAAAAAACTTTCACATTTTTAATTTACTTAAAATCTTAATAATTTTAAAAGGTATGAACTCTAATTCCTTTTCTTCTCGAAGTGTCAAGTCAATTTTCAAAAATTATATGAAATGTGAGCATGATTTCGAAGCAAAGGTGCAAAGGGCGAAGAAAGAATCTCGGGTTGGTGAGAATTTTTTTTCATATCCAAAAATGAAATGGAAGAGGTGGATGGAGACTTTAATGAAGGTCAAAGAGATTTTTTTTATTAGAAAAATAAAAGGTATTTAAATAATTCAAAATGAAAAGGGATTTACCGGTTGGAACCATTTCTTTGCAACAAAGGTCCACTAGCAACAAAAAGTATGCAAAGGTTGGATTTTTTTTAAATTTTTCAAAAGGTGCGATTATTAGCGAAGAATGGATAATAAGTTGGATTATTAAGGACAATTTTTCCTTTTTTACATGTATTTTATATACTTCCTTTTTTATTTTTGAGGTCCAAGCTTGTATAGTAATATGTAAGCTGGCAAATTTAGTTTCACTCACTCATTTTCACTGCAGGAACCTATCATTCTAAGGAACAATCTAGAGTCGGGAGACTCTGTGACCGCATCCTCCTTTATGGGTACGGGTTGTCGCTTTCCTTCCTTCCCTTGACTCAGATCATAGTAATTTATGGGCGGAATATACTGGATACGATGATGATGATAATGATGATGACTCTATCTATAAAATATACTAACAGTTGTTAATCTCAATGTCACGTGTCATGTTATTTCTTTTCGTCAAAATCCTAAGAATAAGAAGATAAGTATTTAACAAATCACCAAATATTTATTTCCAATATTATGCAACATATTTATAATGATAAATATATAAATATTCTATTACATTGATATATATTCAAATATAATATCGATTTATTTTAAAAAAGCTAATAATAATAATAATAATAATAATAATAATAATAATAATAATAATAATAAAATTTGGATATTTGTGAATTTGGTTTATCATCAATTTGATTTATATATTCAAATATAACTATCAATTTTTATTTTACAATAAGGTTGCGTTAGCAAAGGAGTTGGTTGTAGCCAACTCTAACTTTAGAAAGAAGGATGAGCACTTGATTACGTACAAGAGTGGTGGGCATGCAACCCAAATTGACTACTGTTTAGTATGAAAGGATTATCGTAGCTCGTGCCTGGACTGTAAGGTCATGCTGGGTACAGAGATATCCACCCAACATAGGTTATTAGTACTAGTGTTTCGTATGAGGAGAAAGATTGTCGAGAAGAAGATAAAGGTCAAGCAAACGATCATGTGGGGTAGACTTAAAGGGGATATGGTCGCAACCTTCTCAAGCAAGATCAAGACGTCGAGTTACCCAAGTGTATCAGACGATGCAAATCAAATGTGGGTGACCATGGCGGAAAACATTCGAAAGGTGGAAAAGGAGACATTAGGGGTGTCGACGGGAAAACCACAGGTGTACAAAGAGTCGTGATGGTGAATGAAGAAGTGAAAAAGAAGATAAAGGAGAAAAACAGGAGATTCAAGGAGCTTATGTCTTGCACGGAGGAGGAGGATAGGATACATAAGAAAGAAAGGTATAAAGAAGCAAAACGGGCGACAAAGAAAGCAGTAGCGGAGGTAAAAGATCGTGTGTTTGAAGCCTTTTATCAAAAGCTTGATACAAAAGAGGGAGAGAAGCATATTTTTAAGTTGGTTAAAGCCAGATCTAGGCAGAAGAAGGACTTAGGGATAGTGAAGTTCATTAAGGATGAAGGTGGACGAGTACTCCTTAGACAAGAGGACATCAAAATGAGATTGCATCAATATTTTTTCCAACTGCTCAATGAGACTAGGGGTCTAAAGGAGGAAATTCGAAAAACTCTGGACATCCAAAGAACACAGGATCATAGGTTGATTATTGAGATTACCACGGCGAAAGTAGGAGAAACTCTCAAAAAGATGGGGGCACTAAAGGTAGTTGGACCTAATAACATCCCGTTTGAGGTGTGGAAGGGTTTAAGAGAGGAGGACATTCATTGGCTTACTAACCTCTTTAATGTCATCTTGAGGTCTAGTAAGATTCCAGAAGAATGGAGGGTTAGCACACTTATCTCACTATTTAAAAATAAGGGCGATGGACAAGTATGCGGGAACTATAAAGGAATCAAACTTTTAAGCCACACAATGAAACTGTGCGAAAGAGTGATTGAGAAAAGAATTAGACGGGAGACGATGATTAGAGAGAAGCAATTCGGATTCATGCCTGGAAGATCAACCATTGAGGCAATTCATCTTTCTAGGAGACTGATGGAAAAGTACAAGGAGCGAAAGAAGGATTTGCATCTGGTGTGCATTAACCTAGAGAAAGCGTATGATAGCATACCACGAAGCATCGTTTGGGATAGCCTCAAGAATAGAGGTATTTCACGAAGGTACATTGAGTGTCGAGTAACATTCATAAACCGGTGGGTATGACAGAGTCTTTCCCAATTAATATAGGATTGCATCAGGGATCAGCACTAAGTCCTTTCATTTTTACGGTCATTATGAAGAAAATCTCTAAGTCCATCTGGGAGATCGTACCATAGTGCATGCTCTTCGCTGACGATATAGTTTTAATTGCAGAAACCATGGAGGAGGCTAATGGTAAATTGGAAGAGTGGAGGGAAGCCTTGTTGGGTAAGGGGTTGCGCTTAAGCCGTACGAAGACAGAATACTTGCGATGCGATTTCAGTGGGGCATAGTCTATAAGGAAGCCATAGGTGACTATCGGGGGAGAAGTTGTTGCATGTACGTCCAAGTTCAAATATTTGGGATCAGTGATTCAGAGTAATGGAGAGATTGATGGAAACGTTACTAATCGTATACAAGCGAGTTGGCTTAAGTGGCAAGTAGCAACCGGGTGCTTTGTGATAAAAAATTCCCTAATAGATTAAAAGGTAAATTTTACCGCGTTGCAATTAGGCCGACTTTGTTGTATGAGACAGAATGTTGGCCCGTAAAGAAGGTTTTTTTTCAAAAAAATGGAAATAACTAAAATTCGTATGCTGAGGTGGATGTGTGGTAATACTATGATGGATAGGATAAGAAACCAGGAGTTCAGGGAGAAGTTAGGGGTTGCATCTCTCTCTGGAAAGATGCGGGAGAAGAGGTTGAGATGGTTTGGGTATATGTAGAGAAAGACCTATGACGCCCCAGTGAGAAGGATCGTGCATTTGGAGGACAAGAGAAGTCGAGGTAGACCTAGGAGAACATGGTAGGAACTGATTAAAAGTGACCTGCACAAACTACAGCTCTCCAAAGACCTGACCAGGGACAGGGGTAGTTGGCGGCGCCTTATCCATGTCTTAGATTACTAAACCCGTCCTTCTTACCCACCATCTGTTATTGTTCATTGCCTTTACTTATCGATCTCAACCTCCTTCTTTACATTTAGCTTTATTTTTAGTTATTTGTCCGCATTCTATTTATTATGTATTTTTAGTTAATTGATTACTATTTATGGTTAACGTGGATTGTAAGTTGCAGGCCAATGGGTAGTTTCAGGTTTCTCTCTCTTGGAAGACCCTTCTTGAGCCGAGGGACTCTTTGACTGCACTCTGCTCTATGGGTATACGCTACTGTCTTTGTTCCTTCCCTAGATCTTGACCATAGTTTTTTATGAGCAAAATACACTGGGTATGATAATAATGAATAAATTTACTAGAAATATATATTATTTAATATATCAGTACATATTATTTATATCCTTTTTTATCCTTGGTTTATTTCATTTTCTTTATTTGCTACCACTTTATGCCTAATATTATAATTAGTCTTGTATTATTTTAGTAAGTTTGTTGTGAATGAGAAAAATGAGATAGTTGTTAAATCTGTTCACATTATAGAAAAACAAGTAAAAATTTGATTGATAATTACAGTTTTTAACATAATGTTTTTTAACAAAAATCAAAATTAAAGTTTCTAAAAGTATACAATATTGAGAGATATTTTTTTTCACCATAATGAATTTAAAACTAACCAATTACAAAACTACTTTTTCATAAGGAGCACCATTATGACGTACATACCAATTTTTTTTGCTAATATCTTTCGTTATCATGATTTCATCCATAACCCCTTCTAAATTAATATTCCATTATAATTGTAGCTTTCTACATTAGATCCTCATAAGTCATAACACAATGAAATGTCAAAAATATCCCTTTCAAATGGGAGATTTTTTTCATTATATATGATGATGATATTCAATTAAATTAATTAATAATCAATTAAATAGGAAAAAATCTCAAGACAAGACACAAAAAAGTTGACTATAATAGTATTTGACAATGCAACACACATATAGTCAATATCATGTTAATTGAAGGGACCAAACATTATAAAATGGCATGGGCCCAAAGTTGGTTGGTTGTGGCTTGTGGCTTGTGGACTTACTCCTTCGAGTCTTACTACTTGGGGCTCATCCCCTTTTGCCATTTTTCTTTGTGTCCTTTTACACAACTTATCCTTTGCTAGTTGTATGACTATCACTTTTAAAGTTGTTCTAATTTTTAACTATGTATATATAATTATTCGTTAAGACAAACATAAAGAATCGTTAACAACAAATACCAGGTCACTGGGTGATTGTTAACTCATTATTATTTGATTATTTATATGAATCATTGTGGGTTTTGGAAGTAAATCTTTTTATAGAATGTGTTTAAGATTCATCATTACCTTAGCTTTGATCAAACTCCATAGCTTTGTCTATATGTCAAAGAAATCATTTGAATTAAAAATTAAACTCAAGATAAGTTATTAATTTTTTCAATTAAAAAAACTAAACACCATATTCATAATTGCACTCAATTTATTAAAGGACAACAATACACTTTGACAAAAAATGACTCCAGTAAATGTATTCCATTAATAAATTTTTGGGCTCCATGTGTTATGTATGGAGTTTTTGGATTATAATAGTGTTGGACCTCTTGAGTTTTGATGATGACTACACTTAAGCAAATATGTGTTTAGAGATTGTGTGTAGGTCGATATCCGATTGAAATGGTGATCGTTGATAGTACCTGTGGCTTAGTTCATGGGAATGCACGTGTCAAAAGGATTCAAGGGATGTTAGAAGAAGTATATCGCTTGGGATGTAAAATGGAGACAGCAGGTCTACTGTTCCTAAGTTGGATGTTCTAGTAAAACTGGATTCTGGAAACAGCGCACTGTTCCCAAACCAAAGTCAGCCTACGTTAACTAATAAATTCTGATTTTTATTTTTTAGTTAATGTATTTAAATTAATTTGTTGCATTTATTTATTATAGTTAATTGGTAAAAAGTTTTCTAAAAATTTCTTTTCATATGAATTTCCAAATAAAGATCCTTTATTTTAGGATCTATTTTTAGTAAATATTGGATTTGCTAAAAATAGAAATATCGGTTGTTGAATGGGTCTTAGCTATTATTTTTAACCGATCTTTACTTTTGATAATAGGTTATCGTGTCTAGTTTTATTAAGCATAACCGTTTCTAAAAATAGCAAAATCGTTCCAGCAGTTAGTACTGAAACAGGAACTATTGCTGGAGAAACTGCTGCTGAAGGGAACAGCGGTTATTATTAGGAAACAGTGGTTATTATTGCTTTAACCGTATGATTGATTTATTCAAGGCTTGTGGAAATAACCGTTTGGTAGTTTAATCCACATCATTCCCATGATCTTTTGACAGGGAATAGTGGATTGGAATATTTTTCTATTTTCAGAGATTTTATTTTTTATAAATAGCTAATGAACTCGGTTGTTCCTAAGCGCATGCATTAAAAAACGTATAAACTTTGTTATTTTTCATGCGATTATTTTTGGAAATTCTACAAGAAATGTTTTGCTTTTAAAATTGCCAATTAATTCATAATATTTTCTTGTGCCACTCATTGATTTATTTTAGAGAATTTCATTCCTTTTGTAAGGGTTTTTGAGAGAACTTGTAATTAGACTCGGGTGAGTCTAAGGGGGGAATTAGATAGCTTTGAGTGAAGCTATTGAGGAGTTTAGCTTTTAGTGAAGCTAAGTTTGTTGCTTTGAGTAAAGCATTTTGAGAGAGAAGAGTTGGCCTAGTTGATTCGCTTCGAGTGAAGTAAGGTGTTTATTGTAATTGTAACTAATTGCCTTAAACATAGTGGAGTTTTTAGAAATCCCAAGGGGTCGTGGTTTTTCCTTCTGTTTAGGCCCAGAAGGTTTCCACGTAAAAATCGTGTGTTTCTCTTTTATTATTTTTCTCTAAGTTTAAGCTTTATTATTTTATACAATTCCGCAAAAGCAGGGCACAAACGCTTAAACTAGTAACAACAACAATTCATCCCCCTCTTGTTGCTGTTCCCGTTCCTAATTGAATCAACAAATAGGACTTATACATACCTTGCAAGGTTATTATGAGGTTAAGCTATTAACTATCTAACTAGTTATTAATTGTGGGTATCTATTAACTTTTTAAGTACCACTTAGTTTTGGGTATTTGTAACAGTATAATTGTATATTAGAAATTTTATTGTCTACTTAATGATGTCGATTTTTATTTTTCGATATATGAGAATTGTTCATTATAACTGTTGGATTATATTTTATTGAGATAAATATAAAGAAAATCTCAAAACGTTAATTTTCAGTTTAGAACGTCGTCAGAAGTTATACAGTTTTGAGATTACTACATGCATTATTAAACGCCACCTAAACTGCAATTTTATCAAATAATAATATTTTTCATAAAGTAGTAATATTTTTTAGTCTTATGAAACCACTAACAACTATATAAACTACCACAATCTTATGAAATACAATAAGTACATTACCATCTCATTGATAAACATACCCATATTAGGTGTTTCCTTAGAACTTTAAAGATACTACTAGTTTTATATCCATGCACGTACACAGTATTGTGATTTTTTTTTAACATAATATGAAATTCAATTGCAAAAAAAGTATTATACAAAATAGAAAAAAAATTCAACACAAGGATGACATATTTCTATTCATATTAAAAATAAAAAGGGAATAAAAAATCTATATATTTTTTAAAAAGCATCAAAAAAATAAAAAAGAGAATTAGTTAAATAGGTAAACAAAACTAGCTCGAATGAAAAAGAAAGAAAATTAAAATTATTAAAAAAAAATAACTATATATATTTGAGGATATTTTTCATGTTTATATAAATTTTTGGTTATGGTTTGTTTCTGCTATGAAACTTTTGTGAACTTTGATTCGGGAAGTAAAGGTTCTTTGTGAAAGGCAATTACTTCTTGGGGGTCCGAATGAGTATAAACGGGTTCTGCTATTGACATGCAAAACGAGTAATGGGTTACTTGTCCAGGGGCTGATGTGGAAGTGTAATGGGACCGTTTTAGAGTGTATGAGTTAGCTTAAGAACAAGCTCAACAAGGACCGAAACAAGAGAACACCCACACAACTTAGAAACTTATTCTAGATTGGATGGTTTCTTTGAGCAGCAAAAATCCACTAAGTATTTTAAACTCTCAAAGATTTTACTCTCAAACACTAAGTAATAAGAATAAAAGGGGCGTGCAACACAAAGTAAGCACAAAGAAATTCACAAAGAAAATCAGAGTTTTGTTTTCAATCTCACTTGCCTAAAATGCATGGCAATGAGTTCCTTTTATACTAAAAATAATGCAAGTGTTACAAGCCTTCAAGGAACCTTTTAACTTCCCTCAAGGAACCTTTTAACTTCCCCTTCAAGGAACCTTTTAACTTTCCCCCTTACAAAAATCAGAAAACAAAGCATTAAACTAAAGCTAGCATTAAGCCTTTTTAATGTTAAGCATTTAAGGCTAATAATGACCCTTTATTAATAGCTATTTAAACAGCAAATTAAGGCTAATTAAACTACTTTGAACCGTCCATATTCTCCTAAAAAAAACTCTTGCATTTCTCCTAAAAAAAACTCCCATTTAAGCATTAAAGCTAGAATTCAAGTTGCTGCTTGTATTCAACTTCCCATTTAAGGCAATTGTGCCTTATTCAACTTCCCATTTAAGGCAAGTAATAAAGGATTTCTTTGAAGAGAATACCACGAAATTAACAGCCATTTGCTTGACATTTGCGTGGCTAAGTAAAGCATGGACCGTAGCTTGTGTTGTAGGAACCGTAACTTGATGATCTTGGACTTTTTGGACTGAATTCTCATCATTCTCCCCCTCTTCAAAGAAGTTTGCCCTCAAACTCTCATCTTCAAGGTATGGAGACAAATCACCCACATTGAAAGTTGCACCTTTCTTCAAGAGCTCCGTTAAAGGCGCCAAAAGATTGGAAAAGTTCTTGATGAAGACTCGGTAAAATGAAGCTAGTCCATGAAAACTTCTAACCTGATGAACATCTTTGGGTACCTTCCATGTTGAGATAGCTTTCACCTTCTTGGGATCAACCTGTACTCCTTCACTAGAAACAATGTAGCCTAGGAAAGAAATACTACTACACATGAAAGTACATTTTTCCATTTTTCCATACAATTTATGCTCTCTCAATGCCTCAAGTAAAACTCTCAAATGTATCAAATGCTCATTTTCAGTTTTACTATATACTAGAATATCATCTAAATATACAACAATGAATTTATTTAGAAAGGGACGTAATACCTCATTCATGAGTCTCATGAACGAATTAGGAGCATTACAAAGTCCAAATGGCATGACAAGCCATTCATATAGACCTTGCTTTGTCTTGAAAGCAGTCTTCCATTCATCTCCTTCACGAATTCTCATTTGATGATAACCACTTCGCAAGTCAATTTTGCTAAAAAATGTGGCTCCACTTAATTCATCAAGCATGTCCTGTAGCCTTGGCATGGGAAATCTGTATTTGATAGTTATGTTGTTGATGGCACGACTATCAATACACATCCTCCAAGTTCCTTCTTTCTTTGGCACCAAAAGGGCAGGCACCGCACATGGACTAAGGCTTTCACGCACACAGCCCTTTTCCATGAGTTCTTCAACTTGTCTTTGCAACTCCTTAGCTTGCTCGGGATTGCATCTATAGGCTGCCTTGTTTGGTAATGAGGCTCCCGGTACCAAATCAATTGCATGTTCAATACCACGAAATGGAGGCAACCCTTTAGGCAAATCATCGGGAAACAAATCTACAAATTCTTTAAGCAAGTTTCTCAACGGAATAGAGTTAGTCACATGAGAAACATCATCAACAATGGGCTTTACAATAAGCAGAAACCCTCCTCCCTCTATCACGCATTCTTCCTCAAACTCCTTCCTAGACATAAAGAAGTTTGGTTTCTTTTCCACCATAGGTTCAACCTTAGGGGGCAAAGGTAACAACCTAATCTTCTTTCCTAATTTGGTAGTGACCGTATAGACATTAGAAACACCATCATGAATAGCTTTTCTATCAAATTGCCATGGTCTACCAAGCAAAATATGACACGTACTCATAGGTAAAACATCACACCAACGTTCATCATAAAAATTTCCTATAGTGAATGAAACTAGTGCTACGTCTCGAAAAATCCCTATGATGCTCAAGTCAGTGATTGGAATGTGAAACGAGAAATGAATGCTATATTAGGTGAGAGGTGTAATACCCCAGATTTAGCTTGAAAAAGGTTTGATATACTACTCATATCAACAAGGTGCATCTTCTTTTCTAGAGAGCCCATTTGATAAGAACTCCACAGTTAAGCGTGCTTGGTGGAGAGCAATCTTAGGTTGGGTGATCTCCTTGAAAGTTTTCCCGGGTGCGCATGAGTGAGGCCAAAGTGCGCTGGAAAGACTTGTGTTGGTTTGTGGGGCCAGTCTACAGTCTCCATGAGTAGTCACCAGCGGTCCGAGGGGCCAGGGTGTTACAAGAGGATTAAGGGTATGAATGCATACTTGATTCGGCAATTCATGATTTATAGTGCAGGTGGGTCTGGCTTTAAGTCATCCAGGGGTATTTGTAATTTTAACCTTGTGGAATAGGCTTTTAGTGTAACATTTGAGAAATTAATTCTTGTAGAATTAAGAAACTTAAAATAATATTAGAATGAGAATTATTTTGAGTTCGTAAGATTAGTGAGTTGAATTTGGGCTAAGATAATAAGGAAGACCTTAGGCTTTGAGTGTAAGATTATTAGTTTATGTAATTTATATTTTAATTTTTTTTTTAAAAATTATTCCCTCCTATTTATTCTAAGTGTTTCATTTTCTTTTAGGGTCCAGTTACTCTAAATGTCTCATTTCTATTTTGGGTTTGTTAACTTTACCAATTTATCTCTACTAAACTAAACTTTTTTACGCCTTTACACTTATTAATCCCACTTTACACCTATATAAATATATATATATATATATATATATATATATATATATATATATATATATATATATATATATATATATATATATATGTATGTATATATATATATATGTATGTATATATATATATATGTATGTATATATATATGTATATATATATATATATATGTATGTATATATATATATATATATATATATATATATATATATATACATATATATATATATACATATATATATATATACATATATATATATATATACATATATATATATATATATATATATATATATATATATATATATATATATATACATATATATATATATATACATATAAATATATATATATATATATATATATCTATATATATATATATATATATCTATATATATATATATATATATATATATATATATATATATATATATATATATATATATATATATATATATATATATATATAGATATATATATATATATATATATATATATATATATATGTATATATATAATATACATTAAAGTCCTAAAAAATCTATACTAATTACAATTTATCAAGGAAAAAATTAACAAGATACGCGGCAATCTTGTCTTTTAATTCTCGCATCTGTCCATTTCTCAGAGAGCGTGTTTCCCTCGGAATGTCGTATAAAACCTATAATATAATATAAAATTAAAAGATTAATAAACATTAGATTTTACCAATAATAATCAATATAGTAAATATATATATTATAATATAATTTAAGAACGTAACAAATACTTACGACATCTATATTTTTAACTCCAACCTCCTTCACGGATTTTATAATATTGTCCATGTATTTCAGCGTGTAGTAGCCGCAATCAACGGAATTAGAAGATTGTTGAAAACTCTAAGAGAAAATAGATGTTACCAAAAAAGCTTAAAAACGCATAAAATGGCAACTAAATTAACACGTAATTTCTAGCATATGACTATGATTTACAATTCTAACCACTTCAACACAATAATACCAAATAGTGTTGTGTGCTAAGTTTCGTGCAAAACAAATCAAGTTTGAGCTACTTTAGACTAGTGGAAAAAACCTCATTTGCTGCGGTTTTTTTGGCCATTATTTGCTGCGGTTTTGGCCCCAAGCAATAGTGATAGCAGCAAATGGCCTATTTTAAATGCTGCGGTTAAAAATCGCAGCAAAAAAGGGCAGTATTTGCTGCAGTCAACCCATATCCGCAGCAATTAAAGAGGAGTATTTGCTGCGGTCAGCCTCAAATCCGCAGCAAATAGTTATTTATTAATTTATTTTTTGTTGCTTCAGGAGGTACTCCGCGTGCCGCGGAGATTTACGCGAGCCACAGAGTGGTTTTTTATTTTTATTTTATTTTAATTTTTTTGCTGTTTTCGTTTAATAGTATTAAATAATCTAATAATGTACAATGTAATAAACAATGATTAATCCAATGATAATCACCAATTAACTCCAATAATCACCAATAATCTCTTTGTAAACTCTCGATCGTATATATAATATAATAATATGTACATATACAAATTAAAGTCCTAATAAATCAAAAGGTGCTTTTAAACTTGACACAATTACTTTTGAACTTACTCTAGTCATAAAAATAATGAATACTTGACTCCAAAAAGAGTGTCACACATCAAAAGCTCTCGGTTTTTGAGATTCAATCCTACATGTTTCATATAGAAAGCAGCTTGCGAAAGTGAATAGTGGATTCGAGTTGAGAATTTTTGTCATTCGAATAAACATCGACATGGCAAACTGTCAATCTGCAAATCCAACGAAACACAAATAAGCATTAAACTCATCCAAAAACATAATTAATTAACATCCTAGAAGTACATTAGAATACCAACTTAATCCTAAAAATAGAAAATGAATAATACATTATCAACAATCAATCACCAAGGAACTTGATCATTCACAAACATTGCGCGTTCAGTATTAAATCTTTATAAACATAAAAATAATGACACAAAAGCAACAAACCTTTTGAACCTGATTGAAGCTAAAAGAATTGTTCATTAGCTAAAAGATATCTTCTTGTATTTTATAAGTAATGTATATAAATCTCATTTCATTCTAAGGTTCTTTAAATATCTATAGTTTCTTAGCCGATTTTCGATAAGCAAAAGCCACTATCCTACTTCCAAATTTCTACTTCACACAGATAATACAGCAAAGCAGGTTTAATGTCAATAAATATAATTAAATTACATGATTATAATCTTACATGATGTCGTTTACAAGAACAACTACCCATTGAACCATTGATACCACATACATAAGTAACTATTCACATTCAAATATACAACTACTTATGTACATAATTAAATTATTCACATTCAATCTACGCTAAAAATCTTAATTAATTAAAACTATTCACATTCAAATATTCAAGTACATACATAAGTAAATTATTCACATTCAAATATAAAATACATACCTTGGTAATGAGATATGATAATTTTGTTTCTACAATAAGATTATGTAAGATACAATGAAAAACCAAATCAAAATTAGTATAAAAAAAGACTAAATCCTTATTAAAACACAATGACTTGAAAAAGAACAAGACTAGCCCTAATTTTGTGGCTTTTGAAGGAAAAACAACAATGGTGGGTTGAAGAACTTAAACAAAGATGGAGAAGGAAATTCGTGCAATGTGTGGTTATTGAAGTAACAAATTTCAACAACACAGGAACTTGAAGAACTTAAATAAAGTCGTTGGGTTTGGATGATGATGAACAAAATGAAGAGAAAACACAATAGAGTCATATGATTTAAAAAGCTTGAAGAACTTGAAGAGATTTTTCGTGGATTTTTGAAGAAATTTTCTAAAATTGAAGAGCTTGAAGAAGAAGACAGTCGTCGTCGCGGGTTTTTGAAGAAAGTTATTTTAGGGTTTTAAGCAATTAAACGTCGAAACGCGTTTTTTATATTTTTTGAACCAACTATTTGTTGCGGGCTTCTTAAAAAACCACAACAAATAATAGTTTTTTTTTTTATTTTTTAATTTTTTTGCTGGTCAGATTGCACTCCGCGTGCCGCGGAGTTGGGTCTGTCTGCCTTTAAATTTTTTCTTCACTTTTTATTTTTATTATTTTTTGATTTTTTATTTTTTTGCTGGGTCAGGTTGCACTCCGCGTGTCGCGGAGATCTACGCGAGCCATGGAGTTGGGTCTGTCTGCCTTTAAATTTTTTCTTCACTTTTTATTTTTATTATTTTTTGATTTTTTATTTTTTTGCTGGGTCAGGTTGCACTCCGCGTGTCGCAGAGATCTACGCGAGCCGCGGAGTTGGGTCTGTCTGCCTTTAAATTTTTTCTTCACTTTTTTTTATTTTTATTCTTTAATACTTATTTGCTGCGGTCATTCAGTAACCGTAGCAAATAATGCTTATATTTTATTTATTTATTTTTTTTAGTTTAATATGCACTTATTTGCTGCGGGCCATAACATAACCGTAGCAATTAATTGTGCTACTGAGTATTTTCTGCGGTCACACCTTAAAACCGCAGCAATTAATTGTTTTTTTTCTAATTCTTTTTCATATTTATTGCTGCGTAAATACAAAAATCGCAGCAAATGATACGCAGCAAATATGTTGTTTTCCACTAGTGTTATGCGCAAAAGTGCCAAAAACGCTTAAAAACCCTTAAAATCGCAACTTAACACGTAATTTCTAGCATATGACTACGATTTTCAATTCTAACCACTTCAACACAATAATATATACCAAATAGTTTTGTGTGCCAAGTTTCGTGCGAAACAAACCAAGTTTGAGCTACTTTATGCGCAAAAGTGCCAAAAACACTTAAAAACCCTTAAAATTGTAACTTAACACGTAATTTCTAGCATATGACTATGGTTTTCAATGCTAACCACTTAAACACAATAATATATACCAAATAGTGTTGTGTGCCAAGTTTCGTGCAAAACAAACCTCGCGAAAGTGCCAAAAAAGCTTAAAAACCCATAAAATCGCAACCAAGTAATATTAAGAATATGACTATGATTTACAAAAATACATTCAATACAATAATATGTACCAAATAGTGTTGTGTGCAAAGTTTCATGCAAAACAAACCAAGTTTTAGCTGCTTTATGCGCGAAAGTGCCAAAAACACTTTAAAAAGCTTAAATTCATACCTTGTGAATCACTTAATTCAAATGTAATCCTTCCGTGTGATCTACACGCATATAACCAACATCTACATCATCTACATCATCTTGATCCACTGATTTTGGATTGATAAAGGGAGGGGAGTCTTCAAAAGCTTCATATTCTTTCTCATTCTCAACATCACCTATACTAAGGTTGCTTCTTTTTTCCGGTACAACAATAGACCATTTTTTATCAAACGGGTCTACAATGTAGAATACTTGCTTGGCTTGTGTGGCTAGTATTAATGGCTCCTCACTATTACGCAAACGAGCTAAGTCTACAAGAGTGAATCCACAAGGGTCGTCATTTTTTATGCATCGTCGATTATTATCTACCCACTTACATTTAAAAAGACCAATATTGAAAGTAGAGTAGTCAAGCTCCCATATTTCATGTACCCGCCCGTAGTATACCAATTTAGCATCAACCGACGCTTGATCATTCGCGCTCGCGTAAAATGTAGTTGACGCCAAAATAGAAACCCTACTATTCTATAGATAAGATGACTTCTTGTCTTGACCGTCAGTCTAAAATGTGAAGCCATTGACATCGTAACCCTCATATTTATTGACATCGTTACGAGGACCAAAAGCTAACCACTTAACATTTTCGGATACACCCTTGAGTTCTTCGCATATTACTCGATTATGAGACCAATTAATAAACGTCTTGTTATGCAACTGCATCAATGCCCTATCCCCTTTAGAAGGATGTTTTGCGCGCAATATGTCAAAATGCTCACTCAAAAAAGGATGAACTTCCGGAATATGATGCAACACATACAAGTGTGCTTGTAGAAGGCTGTCTCGAGGAGGTGTGACCGATTTGGAGCCAATTATTCCTTTTCCCGCAACCCTTCCTTCATGTCTAGAGGTGGGAAGTCCAATAGGCTTTGTTTGGCCAAATACTCAGCTATAAAGTTACTAATCTCATCGCTCACAGTGCCTTGAATCATACTCCCTTTGTTTTGTAAAACACCCATGTGTCTTTCAAAAGGATAACACCACCTTAAAAAAACTGGACCAAAAAGCTTGATCTCACGAACGAGATGGACAATAAGATGAAACTTTATGTCAAAGAAAGAAGGTGGAAAATACATCTCAAACTTGCATAAAGTTACAATCACGTCGAGTTGAAGAGCATCAAGTTTAAAGGGATCAAGAACTTTACTACAAATTGTGTTGAAGAATGAACATAGCTCGGTAATAGCATATCTCACATGTTTTGGCAGTATTCCACGGATTGCAATTGGTAAGAACACTTACATCATTACATGGCAATCGTGAGATTTCATGCTTCCCAACTTCTGCTCACCATTTAGGCTCACAAATCTCTTCATTTTGGATGAGTACCCAGACAGAACCTTAATGCCATACAAAGACTTACAAAATGTTCGCTTCTCTGCTTTGGACAATGTGTAGCAAGTTAGAGGCAAATAAACTTTTTCTGTAACATCTCGGAATAACTCGGGTCGTACGAAAAGAGAAGATGACCTTTTAAAAACGAGAAAACTATAATCCGAGTTAAACCGGGATGTTAGAAAACAGTTTAAAACGGTTTCGAAGTTAAGGAAAAACGTGCGGATTGAGTTCTATTAGCGTTATTATGAACTACTAGAAAATAAGAAATTCTTAGCAGCGGATCAGAACGAAAAGTTAAATCTACTTATTTTAACTTGAGAACGAAAATCGCCTCATAAAAACCAAATGTTCTTTAAACTAAATTTTGAAGTTCTTATCAAGACTTCTCTATCCTAGTATTTTATTTCTTCAAGGAACAATCCTCACTCCCCAGACTTGCAACTTAACTTACTGCTAGTCATTGCCCAGATAGGTAACAACATCATCGCAGGGTCGTTAAGACCAAAAGTACACGTCATCAAACGTCGCATACCAAATAAATAATAACACAAGAGAAAGTTTTAATTTATTAGCTGACAATTCACAGAACCTTATGCTTCGATCATGCTTATTAAGAATAATTATTTTCATGTAAAGGTTAGTCAGTCATACTGCTGTACTATCCAGCCATACTACCGGTACACTCCAAACTCCATAAGTGAGACAATACATTAGGGGGAGCTAACCCCTAAGCAAGTCTCTACCATAGACACTCGCCTTACTTCGGTGGCTATGGTTAAGTATGCATACCCCCGCGGTGGCTCATAATGCCCTCATAAACCGCGAGTAATTCATTTCCACCAATTGACGTCATACTACGTCCACTTTAAAGTTAGTGAGGTCATACTACCTCTGCTTATCAAAACAATGTATAAAATTATTGATTCGAAAGATAACATTATTCGTAGTATATATCCATACTTTACTTTTGTATACCATTATTATATGATACATCGGACTAATACGAACCACGCTGCGTGTACATACCTTAAGCAAGATAACCAACTCACAAGCGTCTTAATCAATTCCCGGTCACGAATCGACTTCCTACAAGGTTCAATCGTATTCGGGAAATAAGCACACATACACATTTTCCTCAAATCATCCAACATACACATATACAATCACATCCATACCTAGAATACTACACACAATCATGAACATCTATCATATACTATAACATGATAAATACACAAAACAGGACAGCCTATACAATCTGTCCAGAAACTCAACTTAAAACTGTCAAATTGAAAATCCGGCTTCACCGTTGCGTCCGGAAGGCGTCAAAACCCCCGGGTACCAATTTTCATAATTTATAACATAGTATAAGTATTTTTAACTTAATTTCAAAGCCAAAAATGTTCCAAAAACACATTTTTTTCACGATTTTCAAAACCTACGGGATTTTGTCATTCCATTTTTTTTATCACAAAAATATAAATATCAATGCTTTATGTCCTATTAAATCTAAATAACAAAATTTACATAAAAATAAATTTTAATGAATTATTATTATTATTATTATTATTATTATTATTTTTTTTTTCAATATAATTCTTTTTTTTACACAATTGTATACACACATACACATCACATATTTACATGTATATTTTTTTCTACCAACATTATAAATTCCTTCTACTAATCAATAAAAATAAATAAATAAATTCCTAACACCACATACATTTTTTTTTCTATGAACATCCATTCTTATATATGTATATATTTTCAATCATCCATCACACAATTTCTTCACACATATGTAAACATATCCAAAACCCTAAAAAAAACCATACATTAATTTAGATAGAAAATACATCATACTTTCACACATGAATTTTAAATCATGAACAAATCATAAACCATAAAATAACACGCATAAAAATCATAGAAATTTAAATTAAAACTTAAAAAATAAAAACTAGATTAAGAATTACTCACAATTGCTCAAGAACAAAACACCAAAATTGATGAACCAAATTAAAGGTGATTTAGGCGTGAGGATTAGAGAGTTTTTGGGAGTGTTTTCTTACTTGCAAATGGTTTTGAAATGAAGGATGTAAGGTAAGGAATTAATTAAGGAATTATAGGATTTAATTGTGATGATTTCCTTAACCATTCAATTACCAAAATGGAAGTTATAATCTTCCCCCAAAATCTTCTTATGGCCGGCCAACCCATTCACATTCCCACTTTTATTTTTTTTTT
Source organism: Amaranthus tricolor (assembly GCF_026212465.1). Classification (NCBI taxonomy): domain Eukaryota; kingdom Viridiplantae; phylum Streptophyta; class Magnoliopsida; order Caryophyllales; family Amaranthaceae; genus Amaranthus; species Amaranthus tricolor. The sequence continues at coordinate 2,637,883 of NC_080057.1, read as the reverse complement.
TTTTTTTTTTTTGAAATTAAAGATAGATTAGAAAAAAGGTTTGGACTTAAAATGGTTTTAATTGCCTTAAAAGTTGAAGTCTCATGATCTAACTTACTAACAAAATAAATAATAAAAAGAAATATATTCTTCTAAAAAGAATAATAATAATAATATTACTAGCAAATCATTTAATATATCGAAAAAAAAATATCGGGGTGTTACATTTTCATTACTCATCTTCTTCTTACCGCCCTTTCCCTTGTTACTGCGACCAACTTCATCAGCTCTATTTCTTTTTCTTACTCACCTAAACATGTGCCCACAACTCTAGACGAAGACCCTTACATTCAAACCAATCTCGCACGGCCCTAACATCCTTTGTCTTACCCGGAATGTTCATGAGAGTCCCGAGTATGGCATCTCATACATTTTTCTCTATATGTATAACGTCAAGACAATGCCTAACCTGTGGATCTCTCCAATATGGAAGCTTCCAAAAGATTGATTCTTTTTTCCATAATCGGTCTTCACCCCCTTGCACTTGCCCTGTTTGACAACATACACCCTCAACTCCCTTAACCTGTTCATAAACCTCATAAACCGGTCAACGGTCCATGAGCTACACGGTCCTCAACCTCCCCGTTGAATATTTTCTTCTTCTTACGATATTGGTGATCTCGTGGGAGGAACTTTCGATGGTGCAGGAATACGTGTTTGCACTTAGGAATCCACGTGGATTCCATGTCATTGATACATATTGGGTATGCTTTCTTCCCTTTGTTCTTATACCCCGATAAGTTGCCATATGCTGGAAAATCATTAACGGTGCATAAAAGCATTGCACGCAAGGTAAACTCCTCATTAGCATATGCATTAAATACGGAAACGACTTCATCCCACATCTTTCTCAAATCCTCAATGAGAGGTGCAAGATATACATCTATGTCATTGCCAGGTTGTTTAGGAGCCGAGATAAGAAGCGAAAGCATAATGTACTTACGCTTCATACACAACCAAGGTGGCAAATTATAGATCACTAACAGTACCGACCAAGTACTATGTTGAGAACTAAGATTGCCGAATGGGTTCATTTCATCCGGACACGCATGAATCTTCTGGTAGTCTAAACCGAAAGGACACATGAGCTTTTTTGCATAATGTGTCGACTTTGGAAGTTTTTTCCCCCCCAGAAAGCATCTCACCTAACGCTTCTAATAACATTGTGAAACTACCGTCACTCAAATTGAACTTTGACTTAATGTTGAAAATTGTCAACACTGATATTAGTTTGGTGAACTTTGTACATCCAGGATACAAAGGCTTTTGAGAAGCTTTTGTCAACAAGTCAAAAACACGAGGACGTTTTCCTAACTCATCCTCGACTCCCTCCATCATCTCATCAACACGATCCACATCCTCATCGACATTCTCTTCATCTGTCTCATACCCATCAACATGATCTACTATATCCTCATTGACGTCCTCAACAACACTTTTCTCTTTGTAAACTCCCTCCTTACCATGCCAAAGCCAAACATGATATTGAGGCCTGAACCCACGTCAAAGTATGTGCTCCCTAAGGATATCAACACTATTTACCTTTGACACATTGCCACAAGTGACACATGGGCAATAAAAACCAACTCCCCAGTCCTAACTTGATGTTCAACCGCAATACTAAAAAATTTTAATACGCCATTAATAAATTCTGACGATTCAATGGTTCCATACATCCAAGAACGATCTTTTGTCATCCTAATTAGTGTGACTAATTAATTCAAAACAAAATTAATACACAACTTTTAGACATATATATACTTATTTATAACAAACATATTTAACCCTAAAAATATATACTTATTTATACCAAATCTATTTAACCCCAAATATACATACTTCATATTCTAATTCTATACTTCATACTTCAATATTAAGCACTACATTGTAAATAAAATCATATTCTAATTCTAATAGTTAAAGACATTAACAACAAACCACATTTTTAACAAATTACACAAATATTTAATAAACTAATAACATAAACTTGAATAATGTAGAATTCACAAATAAAAATTATATCTTTAGCACTAAATTACTGAATTACATGTTAAACAATAAAGATATGAACTTGCAAATCAGTAAAATAAATATAATTACCTTGATTTTGTGGGTTATGTTATCTACAACGAAAAATAGAGAAACAAAATTAGTATACAAACAGTTGCCCTATTTTTCGAGTGTTTTCATGAATATCTTGCAAAACTTAAATGCTTAATAAATTAAAAAGAGAAAAAATACCATAATGTCGTGGGTTTTGAAGATGAACAAGACCAAAGAAAAAGAAAACTGCTCCTTGTGCATTTTGTAACCGCCGCCGAGTCGGCTTCCCCCACACCAACATAGCTGACGAGTGGGCTTGATGTTCTGGACAAAAAACGTGATTTTAGCAGTATCAAACACCGATTCGGCGGTCCTCCACTCTCCATGGAAGCCGACTCGGCTTTGTCCTCTGGAAATTTGCTTCAAGAACAGCACGTTACACCGAATCGTCTTCAACCTTGGCCATCACCCATGCCGAGTCGGCATCGATCACTGGATTCCTACTTGAACCCAGCCCATGATTCACCTAAACACCATGACAAGACTCGAGTCGAGTCACCATCTTCAACAATCTCCCCCTTGACGAAAACTCGTAGTCATCAAACAATCTCATCAACACATAGTGAACATATCTCATGTCAAAACCCGATGCAAGGCTCATGCATAAGTCGTACATCCCGATAAGTCTTCAAGCAAGGCCCATCACATACTCATCACTAAGTATAAAAACTCATAATGCTTCACCTACATCACAAGTCCCGGGCAAGCTCTACCTTAAGGCCAATCATGCCTACACAGGAGCTCCCCAACACCGCCCCTAAAGGCCTACTACATCACATAGTAATCAATATTTAGCAAGTCTAAGCAATGTTTAAACTTACTAAATGAAACAAACTTAGTAAAAAAATCAGCTGGGTTGTCAGCATTCTCGATTTTCTTTTCCTTTACCCTCTTGTCAGTACGCAAGAAATGATAATTGACATCAATGTGCTTGGTTCGATCATGGTGTACTTGGTCTTTAGCTAAGCAAAAGGCACTTAGACTATCACAATACACCGTAGCAAAGTCTTGTGCAATACCCAGTTCACCTACAAGGCCTTTGAGCCATATAGACTCCTTAGCTGCAGAATTTAAAGCCATGTACTCAGCTTCGGTAGTAGACAACATAACCGAAGACTGTAATGTAGACTTCTAAATAACCACAGAACCACCCAAAGTAAACACATACCTGGTCACTAACCTCCTGGTATCCACATCAGCTGCATAATCAGAATCACTATACCCCCAGTTACCAAATACTCCTTACCATTCCCATAAACAAGACCAATATCAGCTATCCCTCTCAAATAGCGAAAAATCCTTTTCACCCCCTGCTAGTGCTCTCTCCCTGGTCGAGCCATGAACCTACTCACAACACTAATAGCGTGCGCAATATCCGGCCTAGTACAGACCATAGCATACATCAAACAACCAACTGCGTTGGCATAAGGAACCCTAGACATATACGCCAACTCCTCCTCAGTTTAAGGTGACATAGACAAAGACAATTTGCAGCTCACAGATGTTGGTGTACTTATAGGCTTTGATTTCTCCATCCCAAAACGAGACAAAATTCTTTTCGATGTAACTTTTCTGAGCCAAGAAAAGTTTCCCCTAGGCCGATCCCTATAGATCTTAATACCCAAACTCTTCTTAGCTGGACACAAATATTTCATGTCAAATTCTGAGCTAAGAACCTCTTTAAGTCTAGCAACATCAGATTTATTCTTTGTGGTAACAAGCATGTCATCAACATATAACAGCAAATAAATCATGGAACCATTATCTAACTTACTATGATACACACAACAATCATACGAGTTCCTATCAAAACCATGCGAAACCATAATCAAACCTCTTGTACCATAGCCGAGGGGATTGCTTAACTCCATACAATGACTTTAGCAATCTGCATGCATAGTGCTCTTTGCTTGGAATCTCGAATCCCTTGGGCTGCTTCATCAAAATCTGGCCTCCTCCAAATCACCATGGAGGAAAGCCGTCTTAACATCCAGCTGCTCCAGCTCAAGGTCATAATGTGCTATAATTGATAATAGCACACGAATGGAAGTGTGTCGAACCACCGGTGAGAATATCTCCATAAAGTCAACCCCTTCTACTTGACTGAACCCCTTTGCAACTAGCCTAGCCTTAAAACAAACTTTCTCAGATTCAGATGAACTTTCTTTCTTCTTAAAAATCCACTTGCACCCTTCAAGCTTCCTGCCCTCTGGTACCTTCACAAGTTCCCACACTCTGTTCTTGCAAAGAGACTGCATCTCTTCACCCATTGCAGCAAGCCATTGCACCGACTCACTACAACTAATTGCTTGTTTATACGTGGCAGGTTCATATGACTCTACATCATCAGCTACACTCAATGCATAACCTGTCAAATTCTCAACAAAACAATTTCTTCCTTCCATCCCTTCAATCAACCTAACAGGCTTCTTGATAACTCATTTAGGTCTCTCAAGAATGGTATCAGATTGACTAGAAGAACCCTGATTAGAATGTTCCACCTTTTCCCCAGAGTTAAGAGAAGATGGAACAACCTCAGGTTCAGGAGTACTCGGCACTGGAACTTCAGCATCATCATCGATAAATTGCACTTGAGGTAAATCAGCAATGGATGACTAATGTACCTCAAGCACCCCATCTGTCTGTAGTATGATCCCCCCCTTTCTTCCCCAAATCACAAGACTCCGAGCTCTTCTTGGAATACATGGTGCTCTCATCAAAAGTGACATCCCTACTAAGAATAACCCGACCCTCCGAAGGTGATAAGATCTTAAACCCTTTCACACCATCACCGTACCCAACAAAACGCCTCGTTTTGGCTCGTGGATCCAGCTTACCGTCACTAACATGATAATAAGCAACACAGCAAAAAATCTTCAAATTAGAGAAAGTAGGTGTAACGGTCCGGTTTAAGTGACCCGGAAATCCATATGAAAATACAAACACCGGTTCACTCTTTGGACTCCAGAGAAGACTTTTATCTAGGATCGTCAACGTTCCGTCGATAAAGAAATATAGCTAAAACAGAAAACAGTACCAGCGTGAAAGAAAATAAGCCAGCGGAAGCTCTTACGTACAACTCGAGAGCCTAAGGGCCTCTAGACAAGCTAATCGAAAATAAGCGGAAGCGAAAAGAAAACTACACGATTTCCTGTTACATAAGTACAGAGTTTCTTTCTACTCATAATCCAATACAAAAAGATAATAGCATAGGCTTGATGATTACGGGTTCTAAGTCGAGACCTCACTCCAGACCCCATCTGCAATTAACCTACTAGTCGTAAGACAACACATAGTAGGTTCCAAAGAAACAAACCAATACACGTCAGAGACATCATACAATTATCAATCAGGTTGAAAACAAGCAAAATGTTCATCCTAGCATGCATAGGCTCTAATACATTTATTATTAATAAAACCCAACTTGTAACGTTGCCCGTCCTGTTCGGGTCGTTCAAGTATAAATTCAAATATTTTGGAGGAATACACTTGGGAGAGCTAATCCCAAGGCAACCACCGACCAAAGACGATGCCCGTCCTGTTCGGGTCGTCAAAGGCTAAAGTATGCATACCCCCATGGTGACCGTAATGATCCAAAACTGCCATGGGAACAATAATTGTAATAATCCAAACCAAACTTTTAACCCCTTTGGGTAACATAACCAAACGTCAACCTCTTTGGGTTACAATCACACAAATTCTCAATTTCCAATTAATTTCCTTCAAATTATTTGAGGTGTCTAATCCTTATGTGATTTACAAAGCCTCGATTAGAAATGAAACAACACTACTTGCACAACCACATAAACAGTATGGTCTAAGCGTGTACCTTTAAGCGCTGCAACAACAAAATTCAAGCACGGTAGAAATTTCGCCCTCTTATGAATCGAGGTCCTAAATAACACACACACAAAACGATCACGTATTAGAACGTGTTTACACATTTAATCCACTCTATACGCCAAAATATCACTAAGACTAGATAATTTTTAATTGTTTACATCCAATTCCTAAAGGTTCCAAATTTCACATTCTGACCTGAAACTTTAAGGGCCATTTCGGACAGATTAGAAAATTCAAACGAAAAATCCGACTTCGCCATTGCGTTCAGAACGCGTCAATTACCTTGGGTACCAATTTTCATAACTTCTAACATCCATTTACTATTTTTAATTATTTTAAGCGTTTAACGAGTTTTTAACGCAACGGTGCACAAAACAACGGAAAACAACTAACGTTTCCGGGTCGGCACCTTTAACGAGGCAGATCAGCTGCTGCCCGAATACATATACATATATTTTTTTATTCATCATTATTATTATTTTATATGTACATCATCACCCCCGTTTTCTTTTAAATCTCGTGACCAAAATAATTCTAGCAAGAACTCATCCACAAAATCCTTCAAGAGACTTGAAATTTCATAAATTATGATAACTAAATTAAATACTTAATTCTCTTAACAAATTAAATTTTATAGAGAATTATAAAACCAAATCACCCTTTTAAAAAAAAAATCAAGACACATATATATATAAATATAACACAATCCTTCTAACAAATCAAATTTTGCTAAAGGATTATTAAACCCTTGGATGACTACATAACTTAATCGATACCAACTTAATTTCTACTAACAAATTGAAATTTAGTTAGAGAAGTTTAAACGATAAAAGAAATTTATTTGAATATCAACAAAACTCAATTCTTATAACAAATTTAAACTTTGTTAAAGAATATAAATCAAGAACATAACTTAATCCTTTTAACAAGATTAAGGTTTATTAAAGGATTGTTAAAGAAAATTATTTAAAAATATACTCAATCCTCCTCAAAGTCATAGGATATCATCATACATAAAATATAATTCATCTTAGAAAACCTTGTATATAAAATCTACAATTAGCAATTCTATTAAACTTACCCCTTTGATCAAAAGGTTGAATGACAAAAACAAGAGAACCATTTTTTTTTTGTGAATGCCGAAAGCAAGGCACAAGGAAGAGAAAGAATTTTTCTGATTTTCTTTGTTCACTTGAGGTTTTGAAATGTGAGGAATACAAATGATGTTTAGGATTAATAGGGAAATTAAGGACCAACCTAATTAATCCTAATTACACCATTATGAGAGGAGTTACAAGACTCCTCCCATACCCTCCAAAACCGGCAGCCCCTCTACCTCCCTTCCATTATAATTTTAATTTTTTTTTAAATTAATTAAGTAATTATTATACTTTTGTTAAAACCGCCAATAAACGTTACGCGATAACATCGTACGCGATAAAACTTGTGACCGTTAAAATTAAACTTACTTTATTTCTTATATTTAACTATATAAGATAGTATAGTTTAATATTACTTATTTAGTTTATTTTGTTATACTTTATTTTATTATATTTTACTTATTTCTAAACCCGATAAATTACGGGGTGTTACAGACTACCCCCCTTAAAAGAAGTTACGTCATCGTAACTTGCATGGCAACGGAAACCGCAGATTACACACATGTTATCATAATACAACACTTGCAAAACAAAACTACCAACCAAAGATTTAACATTACTCGCGCGAAATTCCTATCGCCCTCTACCCCCCTCAAGAAGTTACGTCCCCGTAACGCTACTAACCTGAAAAAGGTGAGGGTACTTTTCTCGCATAGCGTTTTCGATTTCCTATGTAGCCGCTTCACGCTCGTGATTTGACCACAAGACCTTTACCATAGATATATCTTTCCGTCGTGTACTACGGACCTTCGTGTCCAAGATTCTAACTGGTTTCTCAGAGTAAGACAAGGATTCATCCAACTCTAAAGGTTCAGGATCTAAGACATGAGTGGCGGCGGCATGATACCGCCTTAACTGAGACACATGAAATACATCATGTACCTTTTTCATGGTATTTGGAAGGGCTAACCGATACGCCACTCTACCCACACGTTCCAATATTTCATATGGCCCTATGAATCGAGGGCTCAACTTCCCACGAGCACCAAAACGTACTACTCCGCGCATGGGTGACACGCGAAGTAATACATGTTCACCCACAGTGAACTCTTCTGGTCGTCGCTTCAAATCAGCGTAAGACTTTTGACGATCTTGCGCTGCTTTCAAGCGATCCCTTATCAACTTCACTTTTTCCGTCATCTGGAACAACAATTCAGGTCCCTAGGTCACAACTTCGATGAAATCATCCCAATAAACCGGACTACAACAACGACGTCCATACAAAGCCTCGAATGGAGCCATCTGTATAGATGTCTGATAACTGTTGTTGTACGAAAATTCGACTAGATCCAAATGTTCATCCCACGACACTTGCCATTCCATAGCAATAGCGCGCAACATATCCTCTAATATCTGATTTGTCCGCTCTGTTTGCCCATCTGTCTGCGGATGGAATGACGTACTATAAAGCAGCGTAGTACCCATTGCCTGTTGCAAGGTTTGCCAGAATTGTGACAAATACCGTGTATCTTTATCGGACACAATTGTACGGGGCACACCATGGAATCGCACGACATACTTAATGTAAGCTCGAGCTAATTGTTCCATCTCCCAACGACAGTTCATAGGGATGAAACGTGCTGATTTAGTCAAACGATCCACTATGACCCATAACGCATCATTTCTCGCCTTCATCCGGGGTAAACCCACAACAAAATCCATAGAGATATCATCCCACTTCCATAACGGTATCTCTAAAGGTTGCAGTAAACCTCCTGGTCTTTTATGCTCACTTTTGATCTTTTGACAAGTCAAACAGCGCGAGACATAATCTGCAATATCCTTCTTCATCCCAGACCACCAAAACATTAGCTTAAGGTCTTGATACTTTTTGTCACCGCCCAGATGGACTGAAAATTTTGTACAATGGGCCTCATCCAAGACACGTTCCTTCAAAGATTCTTCCCCTGTCGGCAAACACCAGCGACCATTGAACCTCAAGCTCCCCTCTTCATGAACAAAGAATCCCTCCGCTTTTCCTTCCCGAGCTTGCTCCTTCAACTTCAATAGTTTCGGGTCTTTATCCTGGGAATTCAAAATTTCTTCAAAGAACGAAAGTCGAATAGACAAAGCATTTAGACATCCCTGTAATTCACCCCTACGCACCACTTCCAAGCTCAACCTCGTAAAATCCCGATGCAACTCTTCAACTCCGTCCAAGGCGTACAACTAGCGATTGGACTTCCTACTCAACGCATTGGCTACTAAATTTGCTCGTCCCTCATGTATATGAACTCTAAATCATAATCTGCCATCAACTCTGGCCACCGACGTTGTCGAATGTTTAAAGCGGGCTGAGTGTAGAGATACTTCAGACTTTGATGATCAGTGTAGATCCTACATTTGACGCCATACAAGCAATGCCGCCATATTTTGAGAGCAATCACTATAGCAGCTAACTCCAGATTATGGGTAGGATAATTAACTTCATGTACTTTCAATTGTCGTGATGCGTAAGCAATCACCTTACGGTCCTGCATCAGTACACAACCAAATCCTTTCTTCGATGCGTCACTGTAAACAATACAATCCAACTTTGGGTCAGGTAGAGTAAGAACGGGGACCGTAGTTAACCTTTCCTTCAAAGTCACGAAGGCCTGTTCACACTCGTCAGTCCACTCGAACTTCTTCTCTTTCTTCATCAACAAAGTCATAGTCCGGGTAATACGCGAGAAATCCTTGACAAAACGACGGTAATACCCAGCCAAGCCCAAGAAACTTCGTACTTCCGTGACATTCATCGATGACGACCAACTTCGAACTGCCTCTATTTTTGCCGGATCAACCGAGACGCCATCCTTAGAAACAAAATGTCCCAAAAATGAGACCTTTTCCAACCAAAAGTCACACTTCAACAATTTCGCATACAACTTATTTTCTCGCAGGGTTTGCAAGACTAAACGTAGATGTTTCTCATGATCATCCTGGTCTTTCGAATAGACAAATATGTCATCAATAAAGACTACCAAAAACTTATCCAAAAACACACTAAATACTTGATTTATCAAACACATGAATGCAGCTGGAGCATTTGTTAATCCAAAAGGCATCACAGTGAACTCATAATGCCCATAATGTGTTCTAAAAGTTGTTTTATATATATTCCCTTCAACTATTCTTAGCTGGTGATAACCCAATCTTAAATCAATTTTTGAAAAGATCCCAGCTCCTCTCAATTGATCAAATAAATCGTCAATGCGGGGTAACATGTACTTGTTCTTAATGGTCACCTTATTTAGTTCCCTATAATCAATACATAATCTCAGACTACCATCTTTCTTCCTTACAAAAAGAACTAGAGCGCCCCAAGGTGAAACACTAGGTCGAACATAACCCTTATCCAACAATTCTTCCAGCTGAGACTTTAATTCTTCCATCTCCTTCGGAGCCATACAATAAGGGGCCTTAGAAATCAGTCTAGTCCCAGGCACCAAGTCTATTGTGAAATTAATTTCCCGTTGAGGTGGCATGCCGGGAATTTCATCAGGGAAAACATCTATAAATTCATTCACAACCGCAATATTCTTAGAATCATCCTCCTTCTTCCCCACTTGGCTGATATGACATAAGTACACAGGGTGTCCCTGCCTCATGAGTCTTTGCAATTCTAAAGTCGACACCAAATTCGTTCGGGGTCCTTTTTGAAATTTCTGATATCTAAGCTTTTTCCCCTCTTGGTCCTTCTAGCATCACTCTTTGCTCCCTAAATTCTATAGTGGCTTTATATCTTCCTAACCAGTCCATCCCTAAAATTACCTCTAAGCCTTCCATATCTAACACATACAAGTCACCAGGAAAAATGACCTTCCCTATTCTTAAGGGCACTTCCTTATACAATCTATCACAATTGTACAATTTTCCCGATGGAACAGCCACTATATAAGAAACTTTTTCAAATGTTCCTAAATTCATCTCCTCTACTTTACTCTTTGCAATAAATGAACATGTTGCACCCGAGTCAAAGTACATTAACAGCTACAAAATGAATGGTGAACGTACCTGTAACTACATCCGTTGCTTGGTCAGCTTCCCTTGCACTGACCGCAGTTACTCGTCCACCAAACGGCTGTGCATTTATTCCTTCCACTTGATTACCCCCACGTTGCATACCTGACCCTTCGATCCGGTTTCCATCCACTCGGCCTTGTCCCCCACTAATAAGTTGTGAAACCTCTGAGCAGTGTTTCCATGATTACCATTTCCGTACTGCAGGTTGACTTGCCTTCCGGAGTTATTCAAATTCTACTGCCGGTGCTGCCCACCCGGCTGTTGACTCCCACTCCCTTTCTTGATGTAGCATTCATACTCCCTATGTCCCCTCTTGTGGCAAAAATTACATTCAACTAAATTCCCATCACAATCCTTTTCAGGATGGTTTCTCCTGCATCTCCTACAGAAATACTTCCTTTCATTGCCATCTCGGTCCAGTAATGGCTTAGCAGGCTTCGCGTCTCCCCTAAACCCAGAATTTATACTAGACCTGCTTCCCTGAAAATTTCCGAAAGTTCTAGCTTTCTTCTGATAAAAGTCTGACGAACTTCCTGATGTCTGGCATGTAATCTTCTTCCTCTTCTCAGGGACCTTACCCTTCTCTTTTTCGTTCTCCTTCCTCAGAATGTTCCCTATTTGAGACGCACGTTTGTACATCTGTTCTAGGGTGTTATAGCGATCGCTCTCAATATGTTTTTGAATGTCATATGACAATCACAGTTCAAATCACTGCATCTTTTTCTCCTTAGTGAGAACATCGTCAGGACAGTACTAAATATATTCCATAAACTTTCGGTAATATTCATCAACAGTCATGTCTTCCATCTCCAAACGAGCAAACTCGTTTGACTTATCTTTTCTCACGTGCAAAGGGTAGAATTTCTCTCGCATAGCCCTTTTAAACAAACTCCAATTAAAGACTCCATTAGTTTGTTCTAATAACCCAGATCTACTATTTGCCCACCAATAGTCGGCTTCACCAACCAAATCAAACGCAGCCTGGTTGACCTTCAGTTCCTCTGGGCATTCAACCACATCAAAAATTTTGTCAAATTCCCTTAACCAGAGCTCGAATTCCGACGGTTCCCCCTTACCATTGAAAGTCGAGGGTTTGCTCTGACTGATCCTCTTACTCATATCAGAGGCTAATTCCGACACAGGTCTCTCTCGTTGAGTGCCCACATCCGCAAAAGCTTTTACTAAACTCCTTAGTGTACGGTTGCCACTTCTTCTAGAAAGTCTTTTCCTAGAAATCAAAGGCATCTTCTGCAAGCGAAAGAAAAGGTACTAAGAAGAGAAGTAAAACATTTAACGCCAAGCGTCCCAAACGTCAATAGTCGCGTCGTAACTTGCTATATCAAAGTCTTCATCATCCCCGTCTTCCCCAGAATCCGAGCTGGAATTCGAATATGCTTCTTCTGATTCACTATCACTATCCCTAGGGTGGTTTGTTGGTACTTCCTCTTCGGGGTCCTCCTCCTCTGACCACCCCCTATCATACCCAGTCCCATAGTCATACAGGTCATAGTGCGACCCCCAATTACCACTCTCATCTTCGCTGGAAATCTCTACATAAATAGGTGGTTCCCGCTTAGGCTCCCACATTTCGATATCACTCTCCGATTGAATCTTGGTTTCTACTAGAGGAGGGTCGGGTAGGTTCCGCTCCTTCAACGGTTCCATGACTCATCAGTGTCGTCCGATATGTGGGGTTCATCCTCCTCTTCGGGTTCTACATTTTTCCTAGATTCGGACAAACGATGTAAAACATTTAGGTCCAAATCTAAATCATAACATATCCCCTTTCAGCCTTTGCCTTAACCATACGCATCCTCTCCCTATAATCTCTGATACTTTCACCATCCCTTACTTTCCAAACATCAGCATTGGAGACTTCTCTCCAGGCAGTCTCTGGATCACACATCGGTACCTTACTAGACTCCCCGGGGGTGTGTGAGTCCAAAGGTGTTTTTCCCTTATCCATAAATCCTGATTCTACACGAAAGTACAAAACAAAACATTACTATTACAAAACAACTTACAACACAAACTCAATTCAACAAAATACGTCCTAAGGACTGTTCCCCAACTCTCTACTAGGTCTTTTATTCCTTTATCATCTATGGAACGTTGGCTCTGATACCAATTGTAACGGTCCGGTTTAAGTGACCCGGAAATCCATATGAAAATACAAACTCCGGTTCACTCTTTGGACTCCAGAGAAGACTTTTCTCTAGGATCGTCAACGTTCCGTCGATAAAGAAATATAGCTAAAACAGAAAACAGTACCAGCGTGAAAGAAAATAAGCCAGCGGAAGCTATTACGTACAACTCGAGAGCCTAAGGGCCTCTAGACAAGCTAATCGAAAATAAGCGGAAGCGAAAAGAAAACTACACGATTTCTTGTTACATAAGTACAGAGTTTCTTTCTACTCATAATCCAATACAAAAAGATAATAGCATAGGCTTGATGATTACGGGTTCTAAATCGAGACCTCACTCCAGACCCCACCTGCAATTAACCTACTAGTCGTAAGACAACACATAGTAGGTTCCAAAGAAACAAACCAATACACGTCAGAGACATCATACAATTATCAATCAGGTTGAAAACAAGCAAAATGATCATCCTAGCATGCATAGGCTCTAATACATTTATTATTAATAAAACCCAACTTGTAACGTTGCCCGTCCTGTTCGGGTCGTTCAAGTATAAACCATTCATCATTAGATAATTCCAACTTGTAACGTTGCTCGTCCTGTTCGGGTCGTTCAAGTATAAATTCAAAAATTTTGGAGGAATACACTTGGGAGAGCTAATCCCAAGGCAACCACCGACCTAAGACGTTGCCCGTCCTGTTCGGGTCGTCAAAGGCTAAAGTATGCATACCCCCATGGTGACAGTAATGATCCAAAACTGCCATGGGAACAATAATTGTAATAATCCAAACCAAACTTTTAACCCCTTTGGGTAACATAACCAAACGTCAACCTCTTTGGGTGACAATCACACAAATTCTCAATTTCCATTTAATTTCCTTCAAATTATTTGAGGTGTCTAATCCTTATGTGATTTACAAAGCCTCGATTAGAAATGAAACAACACTACTTGCACAACCACAAAAACAGTATGGTCTAAGCGTGTACCTTTAAGCGCTGCAAGAACAAAATTCAAGCACGGCAGAAATTTCGCCCTCTTATGAATCGAGGTCCTAAATAACACACACACACAAAATGATCACGTATTAGAACGTGTTTACACATTTAATCCACTCTATACGCCAAAATATCACTAAGACTAGATAATTTTTAATTGTTTACATCCAATTCCCAAAGGTTCCAAATTTCACATTCTGACCAGAAACTTTAAGGGCCATTTCGGACAGATTAGAAAATTCAAACGAAAAATCCAACTTCGCCATTGCGTTCAGAACGCGTCAATTACCTTGGGTACCAATTTTCATAACTTCTAACATCCATTTACTATTTTTAATTATTTTAAGCGTTTAACGAGTTTTTAACGCAACGGTGCACAAAACAACGGAAAACAACTAACGTTTCCGGGTCGGCACCTTTAACGAGGCAGATCAGCTGCTGCCCGAATACATATACATATATTTTTTTATTCATCATTATTATTATTATTTTATATGTACATCATCACCCCCGTTTTCTTTTAAATCTCGTGACCAAAATAATTCTAGCAAGAACTCATCCACAAAATCCTTCAAGAGACTTGAACTTTCATAAATTATGATAACTAAATTAAATACTTAATTCTCTTAACAAATTAAATTTTGTAGAGAATTATAAAACCAAATCACCCTTTTAAAAAAAAAAATCAAGACACATATATATATAAATATAACACAATCCTTCTAACAAATCAAATTTTGCTAAAGGATTATTAAACCCTTGGATGACTACATAACTTAATCGATACCAACTTAATTTCTACTAACAAATTGAAATTTAGTTAGAGAAATTTAAAGCATAAAAGAAATTTATTTGAATATCAACAAAACTCAATTCTTATAACAAATTTAAACTTTGTTAAAGAATATAAATCAAGAACATAACTTAATCCTTTTAATAAGATTAAGGTTTATTAAAGGATTGTTAAAGAAAATTACATAAAAATATACTCAATCCTCCTCAAAGTTATAGGATATCATCATACATAAAATATAATTCATCTTAGAAAACCTTGTATATAAAATCTACAATTAGCAATTCTATTAAACTTACCCCTTTGATCAAAAGGTTGAATGACAAAAACAAGAGAACCATTTTTTTTTGTGAATGCCGAAAGCAAGGCACAAGGAAGAGAAAGAATTTTTCTGATTTTCTTTGTTCACTTGAGGTTTTGAAATGTGAGGAATACAAATGATGTTTAGGATTAATAGGGAAATTAAGGACCAACCTAATTAATCCTAATTACACCATTATGAGAAGAGTTACAAGACTCCTCCCATACCCTCCAAAACCGGCAGCCCCTCTACCTCCCTTCCATTATAATTTTAATTTTTTTTAAATTAATTAAGTAATTATTATACTTTTGTTAAAACCGCCAATAAACGTTACGCGATAACATCGTACGCGATAAAACTTGTGACCGTTAAAATTAAACTTACTTTATTTCTTATATTTAACTATATAAGATAGTATAGTTTAATATTACTTATTTATTTTATTTTGTTATACTTTATTTTATTATATTTTACTTATTTCTAAACCCGATAAATTACGGGGTGTTACACTAGGCAACCTAACACTCTAGATCTCAAACGGGATTTTGGAGTCAATTCCCCAACAAGGACCCCTATTGATGATATAACAAGTTGTCATCACAGCTTCACTCCAATACCTCCTCCTAAGCCCTGCATTAGAGAGCATACATCGAGCTCTCTCAAGTAGTGTCTGATTAACCTGCTCTGCAACACCGTTCTGCTATGGTGTCATCCTGACGGTATGATGCCCACCAATACCCTCATCTGCACAGAACTGATTAAACTCCTCTTTGCAAAACTCTAGCCCATTGTCTGTTCGTAGCTTCTTGATCTTCCTACCCTGTTGATTCTCCATCAAAGCTTTCCATTGCTTAAAAGCTTTGAAGACCTCATCCTTTGACTTAAGCAACCTAAGCCATGTGTATATGGACTTGTCATCAACAAATGACATAGAATAACGAAAACCTCGCATACCTTCAACCCTAGATGGGCCCCAGCAATCTGAATGGATATAATCGAGCACATCATAAGTAATGTGAGCACCCTTACTGAACTTTGACTTGTGTTTCTTCCCAAACACACAATGTTCACAAAATTCAAGGTTGGCAACCTTGATCTCAGATAGTAGACCCCTCTTAGACAATAGTTGCATCCCTTCTCACCCATATGACCAAGCCTCATGTACTAAATCTTGGTCATCTCCTAATGAAACACCGATGCACAAACCGCAGAA
The DNA here is from genome assembly GCF_026212465.1 of Amaranthus tricolor. Taxonomy (NCBI): domain Eukaryota; kingdom Viridiplantae; phylum Streptophyta; class Magnoliopsida; order Caryophyllales; family Amaranthaceae; genus Amaranthus; species Amaranthus tricolor. The sequence goes on along the minus strand of NC_080057.1, from coordinate 2,621,285 downwards.
CTAGACAGTGTGACACCCTCAAAGACATAGAGGGTGTTCCTCTTGATACCCTTAAGTACCAACTCCGAACCTCGATAAATGAACAACTCCCCATCCGAAAACACTCCATTCTACCCAAATCATCCAAGGTACCCAATGAAATCAGATTCTTCCCCAAAGTAGGGACATGCTGGACCCTAGTCAATGTCAAGTTTCGCTCATCACTAGTCCTCAATCTCATGGACCCAATACCCGTAATCTTACAAGGTGCATTGTTACCTATAATAACTTTACCCCCATTGCAAGACGCATACATGTCAAACCAGTCTCAACGCGGATTCATATGGAACGAACACCCTGAATCAAGAACCCAATCATTAGAAAGATCCTCAGACTTAGCAGAATTCACTAATACCAAGTCTTCCTCCAAATTATAGTTCTCCTTCGGTTTTTCCTCAACTACAGCAGCTTGGGACTTGCCCTTCCTCATCGAAAAATTAGCTCTAAAGTGACCCGATTCCTTACAGTAATAACAGGTCTTCCCCGTAGTCTTACTAGATCTCTCATTGTCGTTTCCAGCACCCGACCCAGTATTGTTGCCCTTGCTAACCCCCTGTTTCTTTTTAGATTTCCCGGACTTAACAAACAACCCACTGCTATTCTCCCCGTTATCACCTATAGCTTTTTAACGAAGTTCCTTAGTATGAAGTGCTGCCTTTACTTCTTCTAGGGTTAGAGAGTCTTTACTAACAACAAAAGATTCAACAAAATTCTCATAGCTAGACGGTAGAGACACAAGTAAAATCAACGCAGCATCCTCATCATCTATTTTAACATCTAAGTTACACAAATCCAGTAAAATAGATTTAAGTTTTTCAAGATGTTCCCGTAAGGGAGTACCTGACTGCATTCGGAGGTTGAACAACCGCTGCTTCAGCAATAATTTGTTGGTCAGCGACTTAGTCATTTACAATAACTCCAATTTCATCCATGATTCCGCCGCTGTAGCCTGATCAACGACCTTCGTGATGATATAATCATCCAAATTTAGCAAAATGGTAGAACGAGCCTTTTCCTCCACTACTGCTAATTGCCCGTCATTTAATCCGTCTTCCGACCCTGCAGTAGTACTCTTTGGAGCCAACGGATGCCAGATTTGCTGTTGTTTCAACAGAGCCTTCTGTTGGCCTCTTAAGTTTTGATGATGACTTAACTTTATTTAAACAAATATATTTTAGAGATTTTTTTGTAGGTATATATCCGATTTTATCAAAATCGTTGATGAAGCCTATGACTTGGATCGTGGCAATAGTACGTGTCAAGAATATCCAAGAAGTTAGAAAAATTGCTTTGGATGACAAATGGAGAAAGGAAGTCTACTGTTCCCAAAGTGACAATCTGACTGAAGTTGTAGATGGAGATAGTACACTGTTCCCACGATGCAGGTCCAGAGAAGACATCGACTGGAAATTACGAATGTTCTGATTTCTGTTTTTTGTTGATGTAAAGGTTAAATATTTAATTAGTTGCTTAATTAAATTAATTTATTAATTGGCAAAATCTATTTTTGGACTCCTAAAATCGTGCTATAGACTTATTCTTTATTTGAGAAAAAGTCTCCTTTTATTTAGGATCTTTACTTTGACTCCTATACTATTTTTAGTATAAGGGTAACCGACTCCTATTTTTAGCATGTAAGTGACCGGTTCTATTTCTGGTACTCCAATAACTTATCCTTTGTTTTAGGATCAAGTAAGTTAGTGGAAGTTACTTTGCCAAGAATAGTCACGGCTGTTCCTCTATAAATAGAGGAGACTTTGCCAAAAACCGGTTCATCCTTTTAGGATCCAAGAGTGTCCATTAAGTGAGATCAATTTAAGAAAAATATTTTCAGCTTTTTAATGCCAATTAATTTATTATATTTTTCTTAAGCAACTATTTAATTTTTATCCTCTTGAGAATTTGGCCTTGTAAAGGGTTATTGATAGAATTGTTGTAACTAGACTTAAGGGAAGTCTAGGGGAGAAGAGAAAACTTCTAGTGAAGCTAGAGAAGAGAATAGCTTTGAGTAAAGCTAAGAGAAGCTTCGAGTGAAGCGTGAGAAAGAGAAAGAGAAAGAGAAAGAGAAGAGAATTAGCTTTGAGTGAAGCTAAGAGAAGTGGCCTAGTTAGAGAAGCTTCGAGTGAAGCATATTTGTTTTATGTAATTGTAACTAATTGCCTAAAACATATTGGAGAATTTAAAATCCCGGGGGGTCGTGGTTTTTCCTTCTTATTAGGCCAAGAAGGTTTCCACGTAAAAATCTTTGTCTCTTTTTATCTTTTTATCTTTTTGTGTTTTTCATTTTTAAAGTTTAAGTTTTATTATCTTGATAAATTCCGCAAAAATTAGGGCTTAAACACTTAAACTTGTAATACAACAATTCACCCCCCCTCTTTTTGCATTCGTCCATCTCTTGGGATTCGTACAATTGGTATCAGAGCCCTGTTCCTCTTTTGATCAGGAAACCCTGAGAGCAGTATCCTGTTCCCGTAGAGATGCTGAAAATGAATGAACGTATGGAGGAAGGGTACTCTACACAAAGGCCACCCATGTTTGATGGAAAATTCTATACTTACTGAAAAATAGATTAAATTCAATAAGTATAAATTAAGTAAGTTGCTCTTGGAGACACAGAATAAATTAGAGAAAAAGAATGCCGAGTGTCTCCAAATTGAAAAGGACCTTAACTCTTGTAAAAACCATGTTTCCTACCTAAATTCCTTTAGGAATGATGTGCAAAGTAAATTCTTTGATCTATTAGATCAAAACATCCTTTTAAAAGAAACACTGGAAAAGGTGAAACAGGAATACATTATTCTTAATGTAGATTTAAATCAATGCAAATCACTTAGCTCAATATGGGACCAGTATGATGTTCCGACTCACATGTTTAGCACTGAATTTTGCGCAATGAAATCAGAATTAGAATCCAGTAGGTTGGAAGTTGAAAAGCTGAAATGCGAACTAAATTCAAAAGGAAAAGGCAAAATCAATGAAGTTCCCAAATGGATTCTAAATGCTAAAACAAAGAGTAAAGAAGGTCTAGGCTACGTTAAGAATAATAAAAAGAAAAAGGTCTATGTTGATCTCCCAAGTAGTAAAGTCTGTTCCTTTTGTGGTAAAATTGGACACCTGAAATTTAAATGCACAAAAAGGGAACAGCATAACAAAGCAAATAAAATCCATGATCAACGCATGTGGGTTGAGAAAAATGGTTCATGTGAAATTGACGGGGAACCCAAGAAAAACTGGGTTCCTGTTCCTAACAATTAATTTGCTTTGCAGGTTCTAGTGAGGGGAACAACTCATGGTATCTCGACAGTGGGTGTTCCAAACATATGACAGGTGATAAATCAAGATTTCTCTCACTAGAAGCCTATGATGGAGGAACAGTGACCTTTGGTGACAACATGAAAGGCGAAATAATTGCCAAAGGAAGAGTAGGAAGGTCAAGTTCCCATGCCATCGACAATGTATTTTTAGTCGAGAATTTAAAACATAATCTTTTAAGTATCTCTCAATTTTGTGACAAAGTTAACTCTGTACTCTTTACCTCTGAAAGATGCATTATTTCTAGGAACGACACTGGAGACACCGTTTTGGAAGGAATTCGAAAAGGGAACACATATGCTGTGGACCTGAACACTGTTCCCAAATCGAGCTTGACTTGTCTTAGTGTCATAGAGGATGATCCTATTTAGAACAAAAGACCTAGTTAGAGGATTGCCATCCATAAAATTTGTAAAGGATGAAATATGCGATCCATGTACCAAAAGAAAACAAGTGAGATCATGCTTTAAACCTAAAAATGTGATAACCACATCAAGACCACTTGAATTAATTCATATGGATCTTTGTGGACCAGTAAGAATCCAAAGCCGTAGTGGCAAAAGGTATGTTTTTGTTATAGTTGATGATTACAGTAGATTTACATGGACTTTATTTTTAGTATCTAAAGATGAAGCTTTTGATGAATTTGTTTCTTTTGCAAACAAATTACAAAAATCTTGTAATAATCAACTTGTCCACATAAGATCAGACCATGGAAAAGAATTTGAAAATTCAAGCTTTATGAGTTATTGCAATGAAAATGATATAAGTCATAATTTTTCCGCACCTAGAACACCTCAACAAAATGGTGTGGTAGAAAGAAAGAATAGAACGTTAGAAGAAATGGCTAGAACCATGTTGATTGCTAGTGGTCTCCCTCGAAACTTTTGGGCCGAGGCCGTTAATACTGCATGCTATATTTTGAATAGAGTATTAATAAGACCCATTTCTTCTAAAACTCCCTATGAATTGTTTAAAGGAATCAAACCTAATATTTCTTATTTTCGTGTATTTGGATGTAAATGCTTTGTTCACGTAAATGGAAAAAGAAACATAGGGAAGTTTGATGAAAGGAGTGATGAAGCAGTATTCCTTGGCTATTCATCTCACAGTAAAGCTTACAGAGTTTACAATAAAAGAACAATGTGTGTTGAAAAATCCGTTCACATTATTTTTGATGAAACTAACTTTGCAACAAGTGAACAGGATATGAATAACATTAAAATAGGTCTTGCCAACCTGGAAGATGATGAAGATACAACAAAACAGCAAGATCAAAGAATAGAAGGCGAACAGCAGAGTCATGAAGAAATAGAAGAGTCTGATCAAGATCAGGAACAGCCTGTGAACCAGGAACAGCAGACTGTTCCCAATCCAGCTGCTCCCACAAATGAGCAAATTGATCAAACAGAAGCTGAACAGAATAAAAATCAAGACAACAATCCTGAACCTTCAACAGTTCCCTCAAGAGAATTCGTGCCCAAACCTTGGAAATATCAGAAGTATCATCCTCTTGATTCAATTATAAGTGATTTGAATAACATTGCGTTCCTATCATCACTTGAACCCAAAAATCACGAAGAAGCCTTAAGAGATTCCGAATGGGTTGTAGCCATGCAAGAAGAGTTAAATGAATTCGAAAGAAATAAAGTATGACATTAGAACCAAAACCCAAGCACAAAAAGGTAATAGGACTAAAGTGGGTTTTCAGGAACAAATTGGATGAACATGGAATCATTGTGAGGAACAAGGCAAGACTCGTGGTCAAAGGGTATAATCAACAAGAAGGAATTGACTATACCGAGACATTTGCTCCGGTAGCAAGGTTAGAGGCTATTAGAATTTTAATTTCATTTGCTGCTTTTATGAATTTCAAATTATATCAAATGGATGTTAAATGTGCTTTTCTTAAATGGCTTTCTTAATGAAGAAGTTTTTGTGGAACAACCACCCGGCTTTGAAAATCCCTCTTGTCTTGATCATGTCTACAAGCTTGACAAAGCTCTTTATGGGCTAAAACAAGCTCCTAGGCAATGGTATGAAAGATTATCAAAATATTTAATTGAAAATAAGTTTGTTAGAGGTAAAATCGATAAAACCTTGTTCTTTAAGAATAAAGGTTCTGATATTTTGGTTGTTCAAATATATGTTGATGATATTATCTTTGGTGCCACCAATGAATTGCTGTGTAAAGAATTTGCTGACCTAATGGGAAATGAATTTGAAATGAGCATGATGGGAGAATTAAACTTCTTCCTTGGTTTGCAAATTAAACAAACTGCAAATGGAATATTTATTCATCAACAAAAATATATTAAAGAACTTCTTAAGAAATATGGCTTAAATAATGCTAAGACCAACCACACTCCCATGGCTACTAACATTATATTAGATGAAGACATAAATGGTATTAATATTGATCAAACCATGTATCGAGGCATGATTGGTTATTTATTGTATCTAACTGCAAGTAGGCCTGATATTTCTTTTAGTGTTGGTTTATGTGCTAGATTTTAATCAAACCCTAAAGAATCACATCTAACTGCAGTAAAAAGAATTCTGAGATATTTGAAGGGAACAGATGACATGTCCCTATTTTACCCTAAAAGTGATGTCTATGACTTGAAAGGTTTTAGTGATGCAGATTATGCAGGTGATCTTGTTAATCGCAAAAGTACTTCAAGTATGGTACAATTTCTTGGTTCATGCTTAATATCATGGTGTTCCACGAAACAGAACACCGTGGCACTATCCACAGCTGAAGCTGAATACGTAGCAGCAGCAGCTTGCTGTTCCCAAAAGCTATGGATAAAACAGCAGCTAAGAGATTTTGGTATTAAGTTTGAATGTGTTCCTATTTATTGTGATAATACCAGTGCCATATGCACATCCAAAGATCCAGTGCATCATTCTAGAGTTAAACATATACATATAAGACATCATTTTCTTAAGGATAATGTAGAAAATAAAAATATTGTTGTTAAGCATGTCAACACTGATAAGCAGATTGCAGATATCATGACAAAACCTCTTCCTAGGGAATAACATGAGAAAATGAGATTAGAACTTGGCATGATTAAGCTACACTAAAGATTGTGACAAGCATTCTCCAAAAAGCAATATGAAAATCGGAAGGCTAACGCATCCACAAAAACCTTGGTTAAGGAGTTAACCATTAAAAGGATCTAGGTATGCAGTTATTTAAAGCATGTACTATTTGACATCTTGAATGCATGTTTTATTTGATCAAACCATAGCAGCTTTTGTTCTAAGAAGACGTTCTTACAAAAAAAAAAAAAAAAAGGGTGAACGTCTTCAATCATTTTTAAATTTTATTGGTCAACATGATATAAATGATGGTCGGATCAAAAACCGTTATAAACTACCCATTCCACGAACCCATCCACACAAACACCTTGTTCACACATACACAATTAAGTAATGTGTAATGGAATCCTTTGCCTCACGGCATTTCATCATCAATATAAACCCCTACTCTTCACGTCTTTACATCCTCACTCATACTTTACCACTTCTCAAACCATCAATTTCCCTCATTCTCTTACACTTCCTCTTCTTCATCCACCATGAAAACCACCAAAGATAACTCAAGCCAGAGAAAGAACAAGCGTACTCCCAAATCCTCACAACCTAAACCAATCACTGTAATTCATCCTTCACCATTAATCACTGGCCCGCCTTCCACCACTAACGACCCACAAAATTCTGACGCTCCAAGACCATCCAAAATGCATGCTGGAACTAAACGACCAAACACCAACCCTAAGAGTGAATCATCATCCAAAACAGCGAAAAGGTTAAAGCAAGCTGATCCTAATAGTGCAGAAGAAATCGCAAAAGAAATGACAGTAGGATTTGGACTTGATAAACACTGGTATGATTCCACTCCCTTTCCCCAACTACATGCCATCTTACAAAATCAATGTTGGGAAACGTTAATGACTGATTACTGTTGCAACCATATTTACCCGTCTCTGATGCGTGAATTTATTTCCAACTTTTCAATTGAAAATGAGGTCTGTTCTAGTGTAGTTAAGGAAATTAAAATTGAGTTTAATAGCTTAATTTTAGGTGAGTGGTTTGGAGTACCAGCAGTAGGGTTTGATACATATTATGTTGGGTCCAAGATTGTCTTTTCTGGGATCAATGAAAAAACGGTTCTTAAATTTTTGGGAATCAATGAGAAAAAGGGGAGGATAAGTCATAACTTACTGTCTCCTCTCCACAAATTACTTTACAACATTGCTCGTCGTTTCATTTTACCTCGTAGTTCAAAGCGAAGTGAGGTAAATCTTCGCGACGCCACTTTGATCTATTGTTTAGCCAATCACATCAAAATTAATTTTCCTTCTTTAATGATTTCTCACTTATCTTATTGCATAGAAAAGAAATATTTAGTTGGGTATGGAGGATTATTGACTTGGATTTTCAGAAAGTTTGGAGTACCACTTAATGGTCTGAAATTTCCAAAGAGTCCCAAGAACAAAATTGGTGCAAAGTGTTTGAACAATTTGCATCTAAAACTAAATGACAATGGGATTCTTGAAAATGCAAATGCGGAGGTCGAGGTTGTTGATTCTGAAAAGGATGAAGAGGAACAGGAGGATGACAAAGTAATTAAGGATCAGGAGACTGTTCCCATTGCCACTCAAAAGGAGGTAGAAGCTGGTTCCCAGGGGGAACAGGGGGAAGCTGATAAAGAGGGGGAAGCCTCTAAGAAAGAAGAGGGTGCTGCAGTAGATCTTAGTGATGTTAATGATAGTGATGAGGAGGTTCAAATGCCGGTTCAGAAGGAGCCAGTTGTGACTCCGAGGAAAAGCCGTAGGCTTGCTTCTAAGGGAAAACGTCGTATTGCTAGTTTGGATGATGACTCTTCTCACACCTCTCTTGAGCCTCAATCTACTGCACCTTCTCCACCAAAACCATTTACATCACCTACACACCATATTCCATCACTGCCACCATCACCTATTCGTGCAACACCGCCACCAGTTACATCACAAGATTCACCACCTCACACACCCACTGGTTTAGGTTCTGTACCTATTCTCTCTCAGCTTAAAGATTTGCAGTCTCAGCTCTATGCATTTCAAAGTGAAGTTCGTGTCTCTCTCGCATCTATTACTGATCAGCTTACTCAGATGGAAGCCCGTTTAGGAGCAAAGCTCGGCACAGTGGAGGTGCAGACTGAATTTATTGATGACGAAGAGCAAGATCCTTGATTCCTCTCCTCCTTATTCCTGATGACCAATTAATCAATCATTTTAAACACTTAATTTCAGATTGACTGTACCAAAGTGGGTACGACGTTTGTATTTTGATGATTTCTTAAACATTGTTGCTTACTTCCTTTTGGTTTGTGACATGAAATACAATGCACTTAGATTGCATCTATTAGTATTCGCTTTCTATCACTGTTACTGCCTGCTTAACCTTTTACTTACTATTCTTACATGTTTAGTGCTGTGGTTTGGTTATACTAATCCTTTTTGAATGATGTTAAAAGGGGGAATGTTTAGCACAAACTTAAAGGTATGCTTGATCTATGATATAGTTCAATATGTTTACTGAAAGGAAGTTGTTGCTCTGATTATCTAAGTTGCTCTGAACTGCAATACATAATAACATTGTTTACTTTGATGTTAAATTTGTTTACTCTGATGTTGTTAAATTGCTCTGATCAAACTGTTTTGAATGTTAGCTCTGATGACATAATTGTTTTGATTTGAATATTTCTGATGATAATTTATATGTGATATTCTGATCATGTTTGTTTATATGCTCTGATCATGTTTTTACTAAGATTAATATATGCTCTAATCTTTGTGTTTACTGAGTCACTTTGATAAAATCATGAATTTCTTTGTTGCTCTGAAAATTTTCACAGAAATTGAACTTTAGATACTCACTGGATTATGTTAACTATTTTTGGAAATTATTAAAAACATAAGTGTTTAATATTATGTTTTTATATTTTATATGTAGAGTTATCTGTTCTGATTTGGATGCTTGGTGAATTATATTGTAACGAGTTGATTTACTAAGCTATGTAGAGTTGCTTTAATCTCTAGCATGCTCTATACTTTTGTTTTACTCTATTTTTATTTAAGTTTGTTTAAAAGTTTGTCATCATCAAAATGGGGGAATTTGTTGGCCTCTTAAGTTTTGATGATGACTTCACTTTATTTAAACAACTATATTTTATAGATTGTTTTGTAGGTATATATCCGATTTTATCAAAATCGTTGATGAAGCCTATGACTTGGATCGTGGCAATAGTACGTGTCAAGAATATCCAAGAAGTTAGAAAAATTGCTTTGGATAACAAATGGAGACAGGAAGTCTACTGTTCCCAAAGTGACAATCTGACTGAAGTTGTAGATGGAGATAGTACACTGTTCCCACGATGCAGGTCCAGAGAAGACATCGACTGGAAATTACGAATGTTCTGATTTCTGTTTTTTGTTGATGTAAAGGTTAAATATTTAATTAGTTGCTTAATTAAATTAATTTATTAATTGGCAAAATCTATTTTTGGACTCCTAAAATCGTGCTAAAGACTTATTCTTTATTTGAGAAAAAGTCTCCTTTTATTTAGGATCTTTACTTTGACTCCTATACTATTTTTAGTATAAGGGTAACCGACTCCTATTTTTAGCATGTAAGTAACCGGTTCTATTTCTGGTACTCCAATAACTTATCCTTTGTTTTAGGATCAAGTAAGTTAGTGGAAGTTACTTTGCCAAGAATAGTCACGGCTGTTCCTCTATAAATAGAGGAGACTTTGCCAAAAACCGGTTCATCCTTTTAGGATCCAAGAGTGTCCATTAAGTGAGATCAATTTAAGAAAAATATTTTCATCTTTTTAATGCCAATTAATTTATTATATTTTTCTTAAGCAACTATTTAATTTTTATCCTCTTGAGAATTTGGCCTTGTAAAGGGTTATTGAGAGAATTGTTGTAACTAGACTTAAGGGAAGTCTAGGCGAGAAGAGAAAGCTTCTAGTGAAGCTAGAGAAGAGAATAGCTTTGAGTAAAGCTAAGAGAAGCTTCGAGTGAAGCGTGAGAAAGAGAAAGAGAAAGAGAAAGAGAAGAGAATAGCTTTGAGTGAAGCTAAGAGAAGTGGCCTAGTTAGAGAAGCTTCGAGTGAAGCATATTTGTTTTATGTAATTGTAACTAATTGCCTAAAACATATTGGAGAATTTAAAATCCCGGGGGGTCGTGGTTTTTCCTTCTTATTAGGCCAAGAAGGTTTCCACGTAAAAATCTTTGTCTCTTTTTATCTTTTTATCTTTTTGTCTTTTTCATTTTTAAAGTTTAAGTTTTATTATCTTGATAAATTCCGCAAAAATTAGGGTTTAAACACTTAAACTTGTAATACAACAATTCACCCCCCCTCTTGTTGCATTCGTCCATCTCTTGTGATTCCTACACCTTCATCTTTATTTGCCATAGCTTGAAGCTATTTTTCCCCGTAAATTTCTCAATTCTTATTGTAGAATCTCCAGCCATTATTTCACTCAAAAAACTCTCCAAGGACTTAAACCTGAGCTCTGATACCAATTGTTGTGCGACAGCGAAAGCAAAGTCGATAAACAATGATGAAACAATAAGAAATTCAATGCAAACAATAAGAAAATGACACAAGTGATTTAACGTGGTTCACTATCAAATGTGATAGCTACGTCCACCGGCACCGAGATCAAATAATTTCACTATGATCGCAAAGAAGTTACAAGATGAATTTCGATCACACTCACAAATAATATTGGCTCTCTTGTAATCTCTCTCAATTTGTGAATAATTAAAACCTAACCCTAATTCCAAAATAAAAGAAGTTCAGGCTTTAATTAGTACACAAGTAACCGACCCAAGGAAAAGAAAACTGCTCCTCGTGCATTTTGTAACCGCCGCCAAGTCGGCTTCAGCCACACCAACATAGCCGACGAGTCGACTTAATGTTTTGGAAAAAAAATGCAATTTTGGCAGCATCAAACGTCGAGTCGGCGGTCCTCCAGTCGCCATGGAAGCCGACTCGGCTTTGTCCTTTGGAAATTTGCTTCAAGAACAGCATGTTACGCCGAATCGTCTTCAACCTTGGTCATCACCTACGCCGAGTCGGCGTTGATCATTGGATTCCTACTTGAACCTTAGCTCATGATTCACCTAAATACCAAGACAAGACTCGAGTCGAGTCACCATTTGCAACATAAGTATAGTAGGTTTTTTGCAATTGCATCCGACTTTGTTTAGTGAAATCAAAATAGCTTTGACCTTCTTTTTTCGCTTTATTTCGTGAATTAACTAACATAGATCAATCCTCATTCTTCCTTTAAAAATTCAGTTCTATGTGCAGCAATTTTATTGATTTGTGAAGCATGTAATTTCACGTTGATATCGATTCTTTGAGCTGATTAGAGTATACATAAAAAATTTATTGAATTTAGTATAAGAGAAGTTGAAGTGTTGGTATTGGGTTTTTAGTAAGTGTGTAGTAGATTTGGTTATCTTGACTATTTTGGACTTTTATAGTGACTTGTATGATTATTTTGAACTTTGGTTTAGATGTTTGAACTTAAGATTAGTTTTTCATTTATGTTTTAGATCTTGTGACCTTCCGCGAGTGATAATTTGAATTTTGAATTCTTTGGGTAAGTAAACCCTGTGATGACCTGTGTTATCTAGTCAACGGTAAGTCGGATTGTTACATTCACATGCTCTGGTTTGCCTTCGTGGGCTTTGTGCTTATTAACTTGGCCCATCAGATTGGGTAACTTTGATCCCATAACATTAGCCCTACGCACAGAGGGCGCCAAAGAAAATCGTTCGGGGACTTTGTGCGCGAAACAAATGAATAGAAAATAGGAAGAGCGGCCTCCTTGGATTCGGCTGGTGTAGTGCACTAGATTCGGCTTTAGCAGGTACGGATTTTCCTTAATTAAAGAGCTTCTCCAATCCTAAAGGCCGAATTGTATACAGTCCTCAGTGCAAAGAGCCGAATAAGGCCAACTGTAGTGCCCTCGACTTGTCCTATAATGGCTGAATTACTTTTGTTTAGGTAGCGAACCAATGGCTGTATCATTCTTCATTAGGTCACAATTTTGAGGCCAAATTACTTCCTTATGAGGCCTTCTACAACCGACCAAATAATAGACGACCTGGTCAGGGGTGGAGGCTGAGTGACTAGAAGCTGGATATGTTGGCCGAAGAACTTTTGGTCCGGTCACCATTTAAGGGACGAATCATATTTTTAATTGAACCATTGAGTGAGCTCCTATATCAACAGCTGAGTCATGTGCAGCCAAGTTGATACTCCTGTGGCGAAATAACATTTTGACCGAATGACTTTTTGTCGAATAACATATAATCGAAAATCATTAACAAATGGCCGAATGATCATACGACCGAATAATCCATTGTGTTTTTTGACTTATGCTGATTTATCTGCTTATTTTTAGCCCCCTTAGTCTGCTTCTGGTTGGGGCCGACTCAGAAGACAATTCGTTGTGTTTTTTGACTTATGCTGCATGAGAATAAATGGTGGGACATAATAAATTTAGTTAATGACCAAATTAGTCAAGCCAAATAGCCAAATAATACTTTCAAGGGTCTTTTGTAACCCTTAATTTAGAATTATTAATTCTCAAAAACACGTCACACATGGTAATGTAGGAAAAAAGATGTTAAATGTAGTTGTTCATTTGAGCACCTAAGCTACTTGCTCTAGGAGTAAATTTATTAGAAATAATGAGTGAGTTAGACCTTTTTGAGGACTTTACTAGGTAAAACTAGCAGGAGACTATAGTTAGTTATCACCTTGTTTGTTGTATGTGCCTTTTAATTGTTATTTATCTTTCTTAGATTTATATTAGTAGTTTTAATATTTGTCTTGACTTGCTATGTTTTTCTTTTTGTATTGCTTCTTTTTGTTTCACTCTTATGGCGTATTTTGGTGAACTATTAGACCCACCATCTAATTTTAACAAACATACGCAATTTGTCTGTCACACAGTTCACCCTTCATCTAAACCCTACTCTTCATTCACCCAAAGGGTGAAAAACATGTTGCTTTTTGTTTGAGGTTGTTGCCTTGGCTTTGGAGAGGCTTAATTATTAACTATAATTGAAATTTTAAGTATAATTTTAGATGTTGAATGTTTCCAAGTGTTTTGATAAAGGAAAGGAGTGCTACTGTGGATGGGATTTGTCTGTGCAAAGGAGTTGGACTATTGACAACCTATGCACAAGATTTGTAGCAAGGGTTCACTATGATTCTGAAACGATTAATTAGGGATGCTAATTTTAAGTTGGTGGAAAAATTTATGACCGATTGGCAAAAGGATGTTATCTTGAAGTTGATCAATGAAAAAACTTTCCTACAAAAAGAAGTTGAACATTTTAAGAGAAAAAAGAAGTTGAAGTTAATCAATGATAAAAAGATTGTGTAAGAACCATGACCATGTATGAAAGTCTTCCACATCAACAACAACCTATGCCAATGGATATATATTGTTGTTTCCATCCTTTTCAACAATGGTAAGACATATCTCAAGGTAAGCTCAAGTTAAATGACATCCATTTAACCAAGTATTATGTTTGCAATCTCTTAGAAAATCACCCAATATTAGCTTCAAACAAATATATAGGATTCGGAATAAATGCCTTTCAAGATCTTCTAAAACACCAAGCAAAGCATAATTGTTTGGATTGTATTTTCTAACACTAGCTGCATAATCCTATATTCTCTTATACTGCTCAGATTCATCATCATACAACATCATTTTTGCCCTTGCCTTATCTTACCAACACTTCTAGTATGTCATAAGTACTATAGTCCTTCTTAACCCTATTTTAAAGACTTTTGCAAATCCGAGTCAAGATACACATCCAAGAACCTGACAACTTCCTTGTTAAATGATGATTTAAAAATTGATATAGACTTTAGAAGTCTTAATCTGCATTGTCTTTTCACCTCTTAATTGACTAGCAAATTAACACACACACTGGTCAAATTCTCACAATCACATTTATTTCTTGAAACAACCCAAACTAGCCTAAAAAGTATAATAATAAGCACAGCGGAATTTATAGTAATTTGGGTTAAATCTGACCAGTAGCTCGATAGCCACAACAATCCAATATTAGAGTAATTAAAAACTTTTTACATAATCAAGTAAATACTATTTACAAAATATTATGAAATTATTATACTTTAATTTACAAATATCTAGTTTACATTATGTATTTCAAAAAGTTCTCACCTCGCACATACCACATTATACAAGTAGGCATCGAATCCACAGAGAGCTAACCTGAAAATGGATCTAACCCCATAAGGGATAGACCCCATAAAAAACTGTCAACAATTGAATTGTTGAGTAATCTAACAAACTATTACATTTATATACAAGTCATTAACAAACATCTCTAATTTAATCTTTTGCTCATTTGGTAACTCTTTATAAAACATTAATTTATCAAAACCAAAACTCTTTTAAAAGACCGTCTGGTATCGACATAAATATGACTAAGAACCTTTAGTTCATAGTGAATTAAGACCCGACTATAACTTTATAAGTTAATAGCGAAACAATACGGCAAATGAAACATACGATTTCATTACGACACAAACAAAACTTTATATATCAAACGTATTTATTCAAAACTCATAATAAAACAATGATATAACAATAGTTTAAAACATGGGAAAATAATACACCGTCAGGAAGTAGGCATGATCTAAATCCTGAGAACACGAGTGATCCTCATCACCGAAAATGATGGTCTTGCAAGAACGAAACGGAATGGGGGGCTCGAGACCGATCCGAATAACAGCTACCTATTATCAAGCTATAGGATTTCACAATAATCCAGATACAAATTTCTGCTGCTAATTCCCAAAAACGGACATTTTTCAATGTCGAATATTTTAATTTAAAACAAAATGATAATTCATTTCATTTTCTTTGAAATCAAAATTCATACTTTATTTTCATAATACTATATTTCAAGACTCATATTTTATTAGGCAATAACATATAAAACATAATTTTAATAGAAGATTAGAAAACAAGGTCAAACAAAGTCAAACAAAGTCAAACCCAGTCTTGAACTGGACTCACGAGTCGCATGGATCGTTGCAATACGCGACCACAGTTCAGGCCCAGCCCTGAACTCAACTTGAACCCAGAAATTTGAGTATCCACTTTTTATTATACGATTTTGTCCCAAACAATCAGCAGCAAAATAATACTTATAAAACATGAATTATCTTGAATTTAACTTTAAAATATAATAGTGTTTGTAGGATTACCTCTTATGCCATGAATAAGAGTCAATAATTAAAATACCAATTAATTCATCATTTACTATCAACATGTAAGAGCTTGAGTTACTATCAATGGAGTCTAACACTTTTACACCAATCTTAAATCCCAAATACCCAATTTATATCATACCCAAATAATATCAACTAATCAAATACCCTAGTGACACTTATGTTTCCAAAATTGGATACTTGAACCAAATAACTATATTGATCAAATAAGAAACTCATACTCAACAATACCAATAAATAAAACACAATTAAAGAAAAAAAAAATTTCCCAAAATTGATCTAAATACCCAATAAATAACCTTAAACATTTGATTAAAAGAATACTCTTAAACATTTGATTAAAAGAATACTCAATCTATTTCATTGTGTTCTAATCCCACATTATAGTCCCGTATTAGTACCATTTTAAAACACACCGTTACTAAAACAAGCATAACTCTCTCATACGAAAGTGAAATGGGACGATTCAAGTGGCCACGCGACCATGACTCGGAGCTCTACAACAAAAACCCAAAAATGGCAAGAAGATGCTCGAAATCAGCCGTGAACAGAGAGGACAAAATCTAAACTTTTTAGAACTACAAATGAATTTCGCTCTTATACTTTGAGGTACTGCAGGCCAGATTGATCGATCTGATGAGAGTGATTTGTCGATCTCAGACCCAGTTTTAGATTTCCAACCTTTAACTTCCTAAATCAATACTTAGCATTAATCTATCCATATTTTTAACTCATATTCGCACAATTTGGTCATAGAAACACATAATCAAACGTCTCAATCAACTTCGAGCTCACTCTAATGAGTCCCAATGATCCATTTAACCAATATCAATTACACATGAACTCAATACTTAATACATAATCAAACATAATGATATAACTTAATCAAAGTTCAATTCTACTTTCTATTCAGTTATATCACTCCTTGTAATAATTTTATAAGAAACCATTGATTAGAGTATTACCTCCTGTAAAGCTCCATTTGAAATAAATAGATAAAACCGAGAGCTTTCATTTGCAAAACCCATTAACTTCACTTTAGCATTTTCACAAACAGCTTATATACATACTTTGAAAATCACCATGGAAAACAAACAAGCTTGAAATCAATCGAAGAACACGCCCCAACACCAATTTCTTTCATTACTTGCGCAAACTTGTACCCAATCAAACCAATAATCAAGCCCAATAGAACCTACAAGCTTGAACATAAACCCAAATAGAACTCATAAAACTTGATACCTTAATTGAACCCAACAACAAGCCTTTGAAATGGATGAAATAAAGAATACAAAAGATTCAGAACATAAACCCAAATAGAACTCATAAACTTGATAACTCAATTGAACCCAATAACAAGCTTTTAAAATGGATGAAACAAAAAATACAAAAGACTCCCCACTCACTTTTCAATTTCGAATTGAAGAAAGAATAAGATGGGATTTTCAGATTTTCTTCTTTAATGGATAATAATGATGAACAAAAATTCAAGTTTGTATGAATGAACTAAGATCAAGGACTTGAGTTTGTGTTTTTCCAGAAATTCAAGATAAACAAGTGATGAGAATTGATGAGTGATGATAATAGAGATGAAGATGATGGTTCATAGTAAAATCATCCAAGAATGAGTTTCCTGATTATGAAGGTTTTGAGAATGATGGATAAGGGTGATGAGTGTCCAAATTGCCACCAAGCAACAAAACACTAGACACATCATAGCCATATCTGGCATGACACACACACACAACAATCCATTTGACTTAGTTTTTCTTGCCCAATTTTACAGATACCCAATGGTCGTAAAAAAATTTACTTAGTCACAATAAAATAATACATTCAATTTTTATTAGTTCCAAATTACTTAATTAATCTTTATTAATTAAAGGACTCAAATAGGGATGTTTTATTTCTATTTAACTTCTTTTTGTTCCAAGGGCATTTATTAAATCTGTCTACACAATATGCATTAAACGTCTTGCTGACATAGTGTAAAGAGTAATAGTCATACTTAGTTTTAACATATTGTTGAACAATAACTCTTAAGATTTCAATTGAAGGAAACTTCAAACCTATTTTAAATGTAATCACAACTCATCATTTGAGCTAGATTTATACACATTAGATTTTTTTCCTATTAATTACTGACATATTATTTATTTAACCTTGTTGATGAAAATGGTTGAGTTGTAGGATCTAGTTTAGGTGAAGCAATTGGTTGCGCTTAAGCTAGTGCATGATACGAGGAGCTTCTTGTTATAGTGCATGTTCTCTCTGTAGTGGTGATCGTATTTGTGGTTGTGGTGCTGGTTGTGGTAGTGCTTTTGGCTATGCTTGTCGTGCAAATTTCCTCCTATGTACTTTTTTAATAAAAACAGGGACAAATTTCCTTCTGTGTTTTTTTCCTAAAAATTGGGACAAATTTCCTCTTATGTTTTAGTTTTTACCTATGAGGTGCTTGCAATTGTGGTGTAACTGATGTTATAGTGCAGTTGTTGATTGTTGTGTTGATTCTAGTGCAACTGTAGTATATTTAAACCTGTTAAGTAGGAAAAAAAATTACTCTTATGGATCTTCTTAATTGAGTGTAAATATTTAAGGGATAAATAAAAGTTTACTAGATAGATAAATAAAGGAATTTCATTATTAAAGAGGTGGAAAAAGTTCTTATAAAATAATAAAAAAATAGATTATATAAAAGATTAATTGCTAACTACAACCATTAGGTTTGGTCATTTACAATAAACAACCTCAAAGTTTTTTTAATTTTTTTAATTTTTTTATTATTTTTTTTTTTACAAAAACAACAACCTTTAAATTAATAAATACGACATCGATACACCCACTTGACCCCAATCTAACCAGATGGATTGCTAATCCCTTTGACTTACCTTTTTACCTTTGATTTAAACCATAGTTACTCCTTATCCTAACTCCCAACTATCCATTACTTTCAACCCCTTTTTAAACCGCCATTTAAGTTTTTTCAATTCCCTACTTTATCTTTTTCAAATCATTTGCTTCAAAGACGCCATTTTTACAGGTATGTTTTCCTAACCATTGCTCTTTTATGAATGCGGGTTTAATTCCAGATTAAGGTTTATTCAATTTTCCATTACAACTCTTCTATTACCTCTAAATAAAATATGGGTTTTTCAAATTATAGATGTCGACATCATATTTGAATTACCAAACTCGAATGGAATGCTTTTGTGGCTATGATGTATCTATGCAAAGTAGATGGACTGTTCAAAATTCAGGTAGAAGATTTGCAGCTTGTCCTGACTATGATGTGCATGATAACACAAGAAGTTTTTCGTTCGGTTGACAAACCCATGACTGAATGGCACAAGGAGGTCATATTACACCTTATGGAGGAAAAAACAAAGCTTCAAAGGGAAGTTACAACTTTTAAAAGGAAATTGGATTTGGCCCACAAGAAGATTAGGAAGACAACCTCAGATTGAGTCATCATCTAGCTATTCTATCCACTGCGAGTTTGGAGATGCGGATTGTTTGTTAACACATTTCTTGATGTTATCATTGTGTGATGGATAATTATTTACTATATGCTAAACATCATGTTGTATTACGGTGTATTTGAATGTTGAACAAGATGTAGTTTGAATGAAGCTGTAAACAAGGTCTTTTGAATCATAATATTAGTGTTTTAAGACATAATATCTGTAGTAGTTCATAATCCTCAAACGTACAACATAATATCTTTGTTTACTAATTTCCCATTCCAAATATTTCACAACAAAATGACAGTTGCTAACATATCTGTACTTTTTACAACATACATTACATAATACTTAAAAACTTAAAAAGCTAACAATGTTTCAACAAAATACGTCATAGTTTGAATCTAAACACAAAATGGTGTTGGGTTATGAGGGTACTCAGAAACAATCCAAAAGAGTAGATGTTTGAGATGATTGAGAACGGTTGACATTTGCTGTTGATACTTGAGAGGCGATGACATTGGCTATTGAGGGTGTTGCATCATGTTGTTTCTGTCTTTGTGCCCGTAGTCATTTGTCAATGGTTTCCTTCCACCTTTCTTCTTTGGTTTAGGATGTTGTCTTTTGTATTTCCCTTCTCCTTTACCATTGGAGTAGGCTACGTTTCTTGCGCTTCAGATTGTGCAGGTGGAGATGGCTGTGGTGGAGATGAAGGTGTAGGAGTAGGTTGTGGTGCAGGTGGAGGTGCAGTTGTAGGTTGTAGGAGAGGTGGAGGTGCCGATTATAATGAAGCTAGAGGTACAGGTGGTGGTGCCTTTTTTTTTGGAGTAGGTCCTCTGCTAGCTGCTTGTTTCTTCCTTAGAGTGACTTTCTTTGGAGGTGGAGGTGGTGAGGAAGAAAAAGGTGGAGGTGTAGGTGTAGGTATTTTCCTTGGTGGTTGTGCAGGTGGTTGATATAACAAAAAATAATGCAGAAAACAAACTACAAATACAAGATGTTTTTTGTAGTATCTCCTTTGTGTATGGAAATGGATTACTTGAATGAATCTCGAATTGAACAACACCATAGAGAAGATTAGTTTACAACAGTAACATCACTCGGAAATCTTAATATAGATTGAAGGCGACAAGCTTTCCTATTGCTATGAGAATGGAAATTCACAATGAGATACAATCAATCACTTCAACCGATTAGTAGAAATAGATTGAACTAAATGATTACGTGTTTTGGTAGACAATAAAATTAGAAAAACAATTAAAGAGTTTATAACTCTCTTTTATGTTTCAAGACAATGAGAGAAAGATGAAATCAGAAAAATGATGTTCAAGTGTGTTTGATCACCATGCACCTACTCCTATTCATAGAGTAATGTAGAAATGATTCATCCAAATCCATTTACTAATTATATATGATGGTTATCTATTTGTAATCAAGTAAAAAAGTTATTCATAACAACACAAGGCTCTATGAAACAAAGTTTCAATTCACGAAAAGATACACTGTTCTGAAGAGCTCAAACGAGCACTATAGGTCTTGAAAGAGCATGAGCTAAATCACTTTCCAGAAACTTTCTGATGTGAAAATCTTTAAGTACTCGAACGAGCACATATGGTTCTCAAACGAGTAAGTGCTAAAAACATCAAATAGAAGGTTTTGAAGCAAACTGCTAGCACCCAGCAAGAGTGCTCGAACAAGCACCCTCTTGCTCGAACAAGCACATGGGTCGGGCAACATATTTGTATTTTCTTGTTACTTGTTTGCTTAGTCTATTTCTTAAGCTCATTGGATGTTGGACCTCTTGAGTTTTGATGATGACTACACTTTATTTAAACAAATATGTTTTTAGAGATTGTGTGCAGGTCGATATCCGGTCGTGATTATGATCGTGGATAGTACCTATGACTTGGTTCATGGAAATGTACGTGTCAAAAGGATCCGAAAGATGTTATAAGAAGTATATCGCTTGGGATGTAAAATGGAGACAGCAGGTCTACTGTTCCTAAGTTGGATGTTCTAGCAAAACTGGATTCTGGAAACAGCGCACTGTTCCTGAACTGGAGTCAGCCTACGTTAACTGGAAATTCTGGTTATTTATTTATAATTATTATTTTTAGTTAATGTATTAAATAAAGTTAATTTGTTGCATTTATTAATTATTATAATTAATTGGCAAAAATTTTTCTTAAAATTACTTTACGTATGAGCCTCTAAATAAAGATCCTTTATTTTAGGATCTATTTTTAGTAAATATTGGATTTGCTCAAAATAGAAATAGCAGTTGTTGAATGGGTCTTAGCTATCATTCTTAACCGGTCTTTATACCTATAAGTTAGCAAATAACCATTCCTATTAAGTATAACCGTTTCTATTAATAGCAAAAACGTTCAAGCAGTTAGTACTGGAACAGGAACTGCTGAAGAAACTGTTGCTTAAGGGAACAGCGGTTATTATTAGGGAACAGCGGTTATTATTAGGGAACAGCGGTTATTGCTAAATAACCGTGGGCTTGAATTGGTCAACTTTAAATGCCTATTTTAAGATTAACCGTAGGAAGACTTGGTTATTAAAATCCACATTACTCCCATGATCATTTTGGATAAGGAATAATGGGTTGGAATATTCCTTTTTATTAGGGATTTTAGCTCTATAAATAGTGGACTCGGTTATTCATAAAAACTTGCGTTAGTATGAGCCATTAAATCATACGTAATTTTGGGAGAATTTTTACAAGAAAATTTTGTTTTAAAAATGCCAATTAATTTATAATATTTTCTTGTGCAACTCATTGATTTTATTTTTAGAGAATTTTTATCCTTTTGTAAGGGTTTTTGAGAGAATTTGTAATTAGCCTCGGGTGAGTCTAAGGGGGAAATTAGATAGCTTTTAATGAAGCTAGAGAAGAGATTAGCTTTGAGTGAAGCTAAGGAGAAAGCTTCTAGTGAAGTTAGTGGTGAGAATTAGCTTTTAGTGAAGCTAAGTTTGTTGCTTTGAGTGAAGCAATTTGAGAGAGAAGAGTTGGCCTAGTTGATGCGCTTCGAGTGAAGTAAGATGTTTAATGTAATTGTAACGAGTTGCCTTAAACATAGTGGAGAATTTAGAAATCCCGAGGGGTCGTGGTTTTTCGTTCTATTTAGGCCTAGAAGGTTTCCACGTAAAAATCGTTTGTCTCTTTTAATTATTTCGCTCTAAGTTTAAGCTTTATTTATTTTATTCAATTCCGCAAAACAGGGCAAAAACGCTTAAACTAGTAACAACAACAATTCACCCCCCCTCTTGTTGCTGTTCCCGTTCCTAATTGAGTCTACAATTGGTATCAGAGCCCTGTTCCTAGTAGATCAGGAAACCCTGAGGGCAGAATCCTAGTGTTCCCGAAAATGTCAATTATGAACGAGCGAGTGGAAGAAGGGTATTCTACTCAAAGACCACCCATGTTTGATGGAAAATTCTATACTTATTGGAAGAATATGATGGAGATCTTCATCAAAGCGGAAAATTATCAAGTTTGGAGAGTCATCGAAATTGGAGATTTTGAGGTAACCATTACTAACTCCAATCATGAAATTGCTCCCAAACCCAAACCGTATTTGAAAAAGAAGATTTTCAAAAGATAGAAATTAATGCCTTTGCCATAAAGCAGGTATGTTCTTTTAACTCATTTTCTGTCCATCCATCCAAATTGAGTAAAAATAAATTAATAGAGTTGCTAAAGGAGACACAAATTAAACTTGAAAATGGTAATGATAGGTGTCTCCAATTGGAAAAGGAGCTCAAAGTAAGTAAAGACTATGTCTTCTATATAAACACCTTTAGATCCGATGTCCAAAACAGATTTTTTGGTTTGTTGGACCAAAACATAATTCTAAAGGAAAATATGGAGAGAATTAAAAAGGAAAATGTTATTCTTAATATTGAGTTATCGCAATACAAATTGCTAGGCTTGAATAAGGAATTAAACGACGCATCTATTAAGAACCTGTGTACAGATTTTCAAAATCTGGACAGTAGCTTTGAATTCAACCACTCCAATAGTGATAAAATAGAGCTTGAATTAAATTCAAGAGAAAAAGGGAAAATTAAAAGTGTTCCCAAATGGATTCAAGAAGCTAAAAGTAAAAATTCAAAACGCCTAGATCACTTTAAGAATAGCAAGAAGAAAAAGGTATACGTTGATCTCCCTAGTGACAGAATCTGTTCCTTCTGTAGAGGAACTGGCCATCTGAAGGACCAGTGCACCAAAAGGGAACAGTACACTGTCTCTAACAGAAACTATGTCGATAACGTTTGGACGAAGAAAACAGATTTGTAACACCCTGATATTTTCCCGATATATTAAATGATTTGCTAGTAATATTATTATTTTTTTTATTATTATCATTCTTTTTAGAAAAATATATATTTCTTTTTATTATTTATTTTGTTAGTAGATTAAATCATGAGACTTCAACTTTTAAGGCAATTAAAATCATTTTAAGCCCAAATCTTTTTCCTAATCTATCTTTAATTTTTTTTTTAAAAAAAAAAAAGAAAAAAAAAATTAAAGTGGGAAGGTGATTGGTTTGGCCGGCCATATGGAGAATTAAGAGGGATTAGTAACCTCTTAGGAAGATTGAAGATCAAGGAATTATTGCCTTCTATAATTATTGCCTTAATTTCCTTAATTCCTTTATTTCCTTAATCTCCTAATTACCTTACATCTTTTCATTTTCAAACCATTTGCAAGTAAGAAAACACTCCCAAAACACTACATTTCTCACGCCTAAATCCTCCACCTTGGTTCATCAATTTTGGTGTTGTTCTTGAGCAATTGTGAGTAATTCTTAACCTAGTTTTATTTTTAAGTTTTAATTTAGATTTCTATGTTTTTTTTTGTGTGTGTTATTTTATAGTTTATGATTTATTCATGATTTAAAATTCATGTGTGGAAGTATGATGTTTTTCCATTTAAATTAATGTATGGTTTTAGGGTTTTAGATATGTTTACATGTGTATGAAGAATTGTTTGATGAATGATTGAAAAAAAAAAAAAATATATATATATATATATATATATATGTATATACATAAAAAAAATGGTTTCTCATATAAAAAAAAATATATATGTGGTGATGGAAATTTATTTTTATTTTTATTGATAAATAGTGGAGATTTATAATGTTGGTAGAGAAATATACATGTATATGTGTGGTGTGTTTGTGTGTGTAAATTGGTGTAAAAAGATTTATTTTTGAGAAAAATATAAATAAATAATTAAAATTTATTTTTGGATGTGATCATGAAAATTATGTAAATTTTATTGTTTAGATTTAATAGGGAATAAAGCATTGAAATTTATATATTTGTGATAAAAAAATGAGATCCCGTAGATTTTGAAGATGATGGAAAAATTGTGTTTTTGGAGCATTTTTGGCTTTAAAATTAAGTTAAAAATACTTATACTATGTTATAAATTATGAAAATTGGTACTCAGGGGTTTTGACGCCTTCCGGACGCAACGGTGAAGTCGGATTTTCAGTTTGACAGTTTTAAGATGAGTTTCTGGACAGATTGTATAGGCTGTCCGGTTTTGTGTATATACCATGTCATAGTATGTGATGGATGTTCATGTTGTGTGTAGTATTCTAGGTATGGATGTGATTGTATATGTGTGTTATGGATGATTTGAGGAAAATGTGTATGTGTGCTTATTTCCCGAATACGATTGAACCTTGTAGGAAGTCGATTCGTGACCGGGAATTGATTAAGACGCTTGCGAGTTGGTTATCTTGCTTAAGGTATGTACACGCAGCGTGGTTCGCATTAGTCCGATGTATCATATAATAATGGTATACAAAAGAAAAGCATGGATATATAGTACGGATAATGTTATCTTTCGAATCAATAATTTGTTTATACATTGTTTTGATAAGCAGAGGTAGTATGACCTCACTAACTTTAAAGTGGACGTAGTATGACGTCAATTGGTGGAAAAGAATTACTCGCGGTATATGAGGGCATTATGAGCCACCACGGGGGTATGCATACTTAACCATAGGCACCGAAGTAAGGCGAGTGTCTATGGTAGAGGCTTGCTTAGGGGTTAGCTCTCCCTAATGTATTGTCTCACTTATGGAGTTTGGAGTGTACCGGCAGTATGGCTGGATAGTACAGCAGTATGGCTGACTAACTTTTACATGAAAATAAATATTCTTAATAAGCATGATCGAAGCGTACGGTTCTGTGAATTGTCAGCTAATTAATTAAAACTTTCTCTTGTGTTATTATTTATTTGGTATGCGACGTTTGCTGACGTGTACTTTTGGTCTTAACGACCCTGCGATGATGTTGTTTCCTATCTGGGCAATGACTAGCAGTAAGTTAAGTTGCAGGGTCTGGGGAGTGAGGATTGTCCCTTGAAGAAATAAATTATTAGGGTAGATAAGTCTTAATAAGAACTTCAAAATTTAGTTTAAAGCACATTTGGTTTTTATGAGGCGACTTTCGTTCTCAAGTTGTAATAAGTAGATTTAACTTTTCGTTCTTATCCGCTGCTAAGAATTTCTTATTATCTAGTAGTTCTTAATAACGCTAATAGAACTCGATCCGCACGTTTTCCTTAACTTCAAAACCGTTTTAAACTGTTTTCTAACATCCCGGTTTGACTCGGATTATAGTTGTCTCGTTTTTTTTTAAAAGGTCATTTTCTCTTTTCGTACGACCCGAGTTATTCTGAGATGTTACAAGATTCTTGTAAAATCGACAAGGAACCTAAGACAGCCTGGGTTCCTGTAACTAACCATTAATTTCTTTCAGGTCCAAAAGAGGGGGAACAGCTCCTGGTATCTCGACAGTGGGTGTTCCAAGCACATGACGGGTGACAAATCTAAATTTCTCTCACTTGAAGCCTATGATGGGGGAACAGTAACCTTCGGTGACAATATGAAGGGTGAGATAATCGCCAAAGGAAAAGTTGGAAGGTCATGTTCCCATGCTATCGATAATGTGTTTTTGTCGAGAATTTGAAACATAACTTACTTAGCATTTCTCAATTTTGCGATAAAGGTAACTCTGTGAACTTTACTTCTGAAAAATGCATTATTTCTAGAAATGACACAGGAGAGATCGTTCTTAAGGGAATCAGAAAAGGGAACACTTATGTAGTGAACCTGGACACTGTTCCCAAAACCAGTCTAACGTGTCTAAGCGTTGTAGAAGACGACCCACTTCTTTGGCATAAGCGTCTAGGTCATGCTAGTTATACATTGATTAATACATTAAGATCAAAAGACCTAGTTAGAGGACTACCAGCTATAAAATTCCTTAAGGATGAAATTTGTGATCCTTGTGCCAAAGGAAAACAAGTGAAGTCATCTTTTAAATCAGAGAACATTGTGAACCACCACTAAACCACTTGAATTATTACATATGGATCTATGTGGACCTATGAGAACACAAAGCTGGAGTGGCAAAAGATATGTGTTTGTTATTGTTGATGATTACAGTAGATTTACTTGGATTTTATTTTTAATTAGTAAAGATGAAGCTTTTGATGAGTTTATTTCTTTCGCTAACAAAATACAAAAATCTACCAATAATCAAATTATTCACATAAGGTCAGATCATGGAAGAGAATTCGAAAATTCAAGTTTCATGAACTATTGCAATGAACATGGATTAAGTCATAATTTTTCGGCACCACGCACACCACAACAAAATGGTGTAGTAGAAAGGAAAAATAGGACTTTAGAGGAAATGGCTAGAACCATGTTAATTGCTAGTGGTTTACCTAGAAATTTTTGGGCTGAGGCTGTTAATACTGCATGTTATATTTTGAATCGTGTATTAATAAGACCAATCACTTCAAAGACACCATATGAATTGCTTAAAGGTGTTAAACCAAATATTTCCTATTTTCGTGTGTTTGGATGCAAATGTTTTGCTCATGTGAATGGAAAATGAAATATAGGGAAGTTTGATGAAAGAAGTATGAAGCAGTATTTCTTGGCTACTCATCACATAGTAAGGCTTACAGAGTTTATAACAAAAGAACAATGAGCGTGGAAGAATCCGTTCACATAATTTTCTATGAAACTAACTTTTTGTCTAGTGAACAGGATACAAATAATTTTAAGATAGGTCTTGCAAATCTAGAGAATGATGAAGAAGAAATGAAAATGCAAGATCAAGGAACAGCAGGTGAAAAGCTGATCCCAGAAGATGCAGAAAGGAACGTTCTTGATCAGGAACAGCCGGGACTTTAGAACCAACAGACTGTTCCCAATCCTGCTGTTCCCACAGAAGAGCAAGCTAATCCAGTAGCTAAACAGAATGACGATCAAGCTGATGAACCAGAACATACTACTGTTCCCACAAGAGAATTCGTGCCCAAACCTTGGAAATATCAAAGTTATCATCCTCTTGATTTGATTATAAGTGATTTGAATAAAGGAACACAAACTAGATCTCAAATGAGAAACTTTTGTGCACACTTTGCGTTCCTATCATCACTCGAGCCCAAGAATCATGAAGAAGCTCTAAAGGATTCCGAATGGATCGTGGCCATGCAAGACGAATTAAATGAATTTGAAAGAAATAAAGTATAGCACTTGGAACCCAAACCGAAACACAAAAAGGTAATTGGTTTGAAATGGGTATTTCGGAATAAAGTAGATGAGCATGGAATAATTGTTAGAAACAAAGCAAGGCTCGTGGTCACAGGATACAATCAACAAGAAGGTATTGATTATACCGAGACATTTGCTCCGGTAGCGAGGTTAGAGGCTATAAGAATCTTAATTTCTTTTGCTGTATTCATGAACTTCAAATTATATCAAATGGATGTGAAATGTGTTTTTTTAAATGGCTTTCTTGATGAAGAAGTTTTTGTTGAACAACCCCTTGGCTTTGAAAATACCTCTTGTCTTGATCATGTCTACAAGCTTGATAAAGCTCTTTATGGCTTGAAACAAGCTCCTAGGCAATGGTATGAAAGACTATCAAAGTTTTTGATTCAAAATGAGTTTGTAAGAGGCAAAATAGACAAAACCTTATTCTTTAAGAATAGAGGTTTGGATATTTTAGTTGTTCAAATATATGTTGATGATATTATTTTTGGAGCCACTAATGAGCAGTTGTGTAAAGAATTTGCTAACCTAATGAGTAATGAATTTGAAATGAGTATGATGGGAGAACTAAAATTCTTCCTTAGGTTACAAATTAAACAAACAGCTAATGATATCTTCATTCACCAACAAAAATATATAAAAGAACTTCTCAAGAAATATGGCTTGAATAATGCTAAAACCAACAATACACCTATGGCTACAAATGTTAGATTAGATGAAGACCCAAATGGAACAAATATTGATCAAACTATGTATAGAGGCATGATTGGCTCTTTATTATATCTAACTGCTAGTAGACCCGATATTGCTTTTAGTGTTGGTTTATGTGCTAGATTTCAATCCAATCCTAAAGAATCACATCTCACTGCAGTCAAACGAATTCTAAGATATTTGAAGGGAACAGACGACTTATCCTTATTTTATCCTAAAAGTGATGTTTATGATTTGAAAGGTTTTAGTGATGCAGATTATGCAGGTGATCTAGTTAATAGAAAAAGTA
This sequence comes from Amaranthus tricolor, assembly GCF_026212465.1. NCBI lineage: Eukaryota > Viridiplantae > Streptophyta > Magnoliopsida > Caryophyllales > Amaranthaceae > Amaranthus > Amaranthus tricolor. The sequence goes on along the minus strand of NC_080057.1, from coordinate 2,592,513 downwards.
CATCAGGTATGGTACAATTTCTTGGCTCATGTTTAGTTTCATGGAGTTCCAAGAAACAAAATACTGTTGCATTATCCACTACCGAAGCTGAATACGTAGCAGCAGCAGCTTGCTGTTCCCAAATGCTATGGATAAAGCAGCAGCTAAGAGATTTTGGTATTAAGTTTGAATGTGGTCCTATTTATTGTGATAATACCAGTGCCATATGCATATCTAAAGATCCAGTGCATCATTCAAGAGTAAAACAAATACACATTAGGCATCATTTTCTTAAGGATAATGTTGAAAATAAAAATATTATTTTAAAGCATGTAAACACCAACGAGCAAATAGCAGATATCATGACTAAACCGCTTCCAAGGGAACAACATGAAAAAATGAGATTGGAACTTGGCATGATCAAGCTGCATTGAAGTGAGTGACATATGTGATCCCTAAAGTCAGATTGAAAATTGAAAAGGTCGATCAACCACAAAATCTTGATTGAAAAATCGATTATCGAAAGGATCAGGTACGCACCATTTAAAAGTATATATTGTGAATGCTCATATGATTGCTTGTTTGATTTAATCAGATTATAGTAGCATAAAATTTTCATTTATTTTTCATTTTCATAAAAAATTTCATTATATTCAATATATATATATTTTTCCCAGCAATTTTTTTAAATAGGAGATGCATTTTCCATTTTATCTGTTTCCATGTCATTCTCTGTGCCCATATACATAAACAAGGACAATGAAGCACTAAATTCATTAAAAAATAACCGTCACCTCACACTTATTAATGCCACTCTCTCACGTCAAATCCATCATTTCATCTTCAATCTCACTGCATTTCAAAACCGCCCTCAATTGCATTTCATCATTTCATTCTTGCTTTTTCCTTTTCTTAATTCTTCAAACCACCATGAAAACCAAGAACCAAACATCAAAAATGAAGCAACCCAAACCTCTACAAATCATCATCCAACACCTCTCATTACCGAAACTGAGTCCTCATCAAGAAAGCAACAGGAAACCCCGGTTGCCTCTGAAGTGCATGAAACTAAAAAGAGAGAGAGGGACTCAACAGTAAAGAAATGATCTTCAAAAAGGGCAAAAGTTGATGTTCAAGTAAGTGCTGAAGAGCTATCTAAAGAGACGATTGTTGGTTTCGGTCTTGATAAACAATGGTATGAATCCAATTTCTTTCCTCAATTTCACGCCATTTTGCAAAATCAATTTTAGGAATCTTTAATGGCAGAACACTGCTGTAACCCAATGTACCCCAACTTGATGCGCGATTTTGTTTCAAACTTTTCTTTTGACCATGGCGTTTGTACTAGTGTTGTTAAGGGGATTAAAATTTAATTTAATAGTTTGATTTTAGGAGGATGGTTAGGTGTTCCCTCCACTGGATTTGATATATACGTTGTTGGGTCAAAAATCAATTTTTCTGGGATAAATGAGAAGGTAGTTTGGAAGTTTTTAGGGATAAAAGAAAAAAGAGGAAAGGTTAGTCACAATGTGCTGTCACCTATGCACAAGTTGTTATACAATATAGCAAGACGATTTATTTTGCCTCGCACATCTAAAAGAAGTGAGGTTAGTTTAAGTGATGCTACGTTAATATATTGTATGGCTAATAACATCAAGATTAATTTTCCCTCTTTGATGATTTGTCACTTGAATGATTGTATTTTTAAGGGTAATGTGTTAGGATATGGTGGATTGTTAACATGGATATTTATGAAGTTGGGTGTTCCTCTTGATGGTCCAAATTATCCCATGGGTCCAAACAACAAAGTAGGTGTTAAGTGTTTGAATAACTTGCATCTAAGATTAAATGAAAATGGGACTCTTGAGAATATTTTTGAACAATCTGGGCACCAATGAAGAAGAAAATGAAGAAAAAGTTGAGGAGGAGGAAGTAAATAAGGAGGAACAAGAGCCTGTTCCCTCTGCCACTGAGAAGGCAGAGGGGCATTCTGAAGAGGAACAGGAGGAAAGTTCATGTAAGGGGGAAGTTGAGAAGGAACCTGTGGAGGATGCTGTAAAGGAAGAAGAAGAGAAAGATGAGGAAAGTTCTTTACCTGGTTCAAACCCTAGGAAGAGTCGTAGGCTAGCTTCCAAAGGAAAGAAACCTGTTGTTATTATTGATGATGACTCAACCTCTTATACAACAGCTGAACCAAGCCATCCTTCCTCACCTAAACCTGCCACACCGTCATTCCATAATTTTTCTTCACCACCATAGTCGCCAATACAACCATCTTCACCACCACAATCACCAATTCAATCATCTTCACCACCACAGTCACCTATACCATCATCACCACCACCAGTACACACATCACCAAATCAAGGTTTAGGTGACACTACAGTTCCTATAGCCCCTTTATACTCTATTCTCCTCAAACTTGATGAATTGCAGGATCGCTTCTATAAATTACAAGATGAAGTTCGTGTTTCCTTAGCCTCACTAACTGACCAGATGACTTAAATGGAGGCTCGTTTGGGTGCAAAATTGGATACTGTGGAGGTGGAAACAGAATATATAGATGATGAAGCTCCTGCATCCTAATTCTTCCTGATAGCTTTTTAATATCTTCTTATTTGTTGCAACCATCACTTTCATCAAACAATCTTTTCTTGTTTTTGAAGTGTACCAGCTGGGGTACTGTTTGTCTAATTTCTACTATGAACTACATTTTCTTTTATGCTACTAACTATCTGTGACGATTAATCATAGCTGATCTTGTTTGCATTCATTGTTACTGCTTTTTACTTTGTGCATCCTTATTCTCTCTTTGACTATGACTATATGCTTAGTGTTGTGGTTTGATTGCTCCAATTCTTTTTGAATGATGTCAAAAGGGGGAATATTTGACACAAACTTAAATAATGCTTGAGTATGCTTAGCTCTGATTATATCTATTATGTTGGACTTTAGGATTAAGGTTATGATTCATGATCTAAGGCTGTTTGGCTGTATGCTGCTGATGTGCTGCTAATGATTGTTTATTGCTTGATTGCTTGTTTGTTTGATTGTCAAAGTCCTTTTGTAATGCTCTGATGACTCTGATGATGAACTGTTCTAATAATTGTTTTGAATGTTCTGTTGATAGGAGTATAAGATATATGCTCTGATTATACGATTAATTTTTCTGATTTCAAAGTTATTACATTTGAAATACTTAGTGATTTATGTTAACTATTTTTGGAAACTATTTAAAAACATATATTTTATATTGTGTTTTTATACTATATGGAGTAAACTATGTTGCTATGATTGCTTGGTAAATTATATTGTAACGAGTTAATTTACTAAGTTATGTAGAGTTGTTTTAAAATCTGACATGCTCTATAATATTGATTTTACTCTAATTTTATTTTAAGTTTGTTTAAAAGTTTGTCATCATCAAAAAGGGGGAATTTGTTGGACCTCTTGAGTTTTGATGATGACTACACTTTATTTAAACAAATATGTTTTTAGAGATTGTGTGCAGGTCGATATCCGGTCGTGATTATGATCGTGGATAGTACCTATGACTTGGTTCATGGAAATGTACGTGTCAAAAGGATCCGAAAGATGTTAGAAGAAGTATATCGCTTGGGATGTAAAATGGAGACAGCAGGTCTACTGTTCCTAAGTTGGATGTTCTAGCAAAACTGGATTCTGGAAACAGCGCACTGTTCCTGAACTGGAGTCAGCCTACGTTAACTGGAAATTCTGGTTATTTATTTATAATTATTATTTTTAGTTAATGTATTAAATAAAGTTAATTTGTTGCATTTATTAATTATTATAATTAATTGGCAAAAAGTTTTCTTAAAATTACTTTACGTATGAGCCTCTAAATAAAGATCCTTTATTTTAGGATCTATTTTTAATAAATATTGGATTTGCTAAAAATAGAAATAGCGGTTGTTGAATGGGTCTTAGCTATCATTCTTAACCGGTCTTTATACCTATAAGTTAGCAAATAACCATTCCTATTAAGTATAACCGTTTCTATTAATAGCAAAAACGTTCCAGCAGTTAGTACTGGAACAGGAACTGCTGAAGAAACTGCTGCTTAAGGGAACAGCGGTTATTATTAGGGAACAGCGGTTATTGCTAAATAACCGTGGGCTTGAATTGGTCAACTTTAAATGCCTATTTTAAGATTAACCGTAGGAAGACTTGGTTATTAAAATCCACATTACTCCCATGATCATTTTGGATAAGGAATAATGGGTTGGAATATTCCTTTTTATTAGGGATTTTAGCTCTATAAATAGTGGACTCGGTTATTCATAAAAACTTGCGTTAGTATGAGCCATTAAATCATACGTAATTTTGGGAGAATTTTTACAAGAAAATTTTGTTTTAAAAATGCCAATTAATTTATAATATTTTCTTGTGCAACTCATTGATTTTATTTTTAGAGAATTTTTATCCTTTTGTAAGGGTTTTTGAGAGAATTTGTAATTAGACTCGGGTGAGTCTAAGGGGGAAATTAGATAGCTTTTAATGAAGCTAGAGAAGAGATTAGCTTTGAGTGAAGCTAAGGAGAAAGCTTCTAGTAAAGTTAGTGGTGAGAATTAGCTTTTAGTGAAGCTAAGTTTGTTGCTTTGAGTGAAGCAATTTGAGAGAGAAGAGTTGGCCTAGTTGATGCGCTTCGAGTGAAGTAAGATGTTTAATGTAATTGTAACGAGTTGCCTTAAACATAGTGGAGAATTTAGAAATCCCGAGGGGTCGTGGTTTTTCCTTCTATTTAGGCCTAGAAGGTTTCCACGTAAAAATCGTTTGTCTGTTTTAATTATTTCGCTCTAAGTTTAAGCTTTATTTATTTTATTCAATTCCGCAAAACAGGGCAAAAACGCTTAAACTAGTAACAACAACAACAATTCACCCCCCCCTCTTGTTGCTGTTCCCGTTCCTAATTGAGTCTACATTGGATATTGTTCTACATGCTATAAATACTCAGCAATTCTCCCCCTATTTAGAGCCTTTAGGACTTTTTTCTCATTCTCAAAAACTGGTTTTAAAATCACATTATATTCATTAATGCTAATGTCCCTGCGAATTGAAGGAACACCTAATACAAACTCCCTTAACAAATGATTGTGTTAAAATGGTATCCCCGAGGATTTGAATCTTATAGCACCTCTAGCCATTTGAAGATGGAGTACACATAGAACAAATAACACAATGTCATTTCTGTGACACATTATAATGGTTGTGTCCGTATCTAATTCATAAGTTTATCATAGTCTATACGTTAATCTTGACTACTTGAAGTGACCAGAACTTCAAACTTATATAAGTAAGTTCTCCTTACGTATAAAATATCCCCGTGAATAGATATTTCACCAAGAGCTCCTCAACTCTAGGCCTTGAGAACTTTTAATAGACAACTACCTTGCTACTCTCGGTATAAAGCACGTTGGGTCACTAAAACTTGTTCCTTTCAAAATCAAAAAACAATTTCACCACATTGAATTCAAGACACGACGTTAATCGAGGGTGGATTGGGCTTTCTTAATGAATTTTAGTTAACGTAATCCGATTCTAATTAACGCTTGTTCAATTGATTCCTTACTCATGGCTTTCGTGAAGAAATCAACCAAATTAAACTTAGTGTTCACTTAATCAAGAGTTATGACCCCATAAACGATATATTGGTGCACAAGGTTTTGCTTAAGAGCAATATGACAAGATTTACCGTTATACACTTGATTATAAGCCTTCGCCAATGCTGTCCTACAATCCGTATGAATTGCCACTGGTGATATAGGCATCGGTAATATAGGTATCTCAAACATGATATTCCGTAACCATTTTTCTTCTTTTCCTGCAGATGCTAGCGCTATAAGCTCAAAAGCCATTATGGAATCGACAATGCATGTTTGTTTCTTAGAAAACCATAATATGGCTCCTTCCCCATAAACGAACACCCAACCACTTGTAGAAGAATTGTCTTTTTTATTTGTGATCCAACTTGCGTCTGAATAACCTTCCAAGATTGGAGGTTCTCCACTATAAGAGATATCACGATCGATAGTACCCTTCATGTATTTTAATAATCGTCAAGCCGTTATCTAATGATGCGGTCCTAGACTACTTGTAAACTTACTTAACTTTGCCACTGCAAAAGCTATATGAGTCTCATTCAAGTCATCGCATAAATTAGTGATCCAATAACTTTAGAATATTCTAAATAAGGAACTAGTTCTTTATCATGTTTACAGAACTTGACATGTTGATCCATAGGAGTTGAGATCGGAGTTTTCTCAAACATGTGAAATCTTTTAAGTACTTTCTCGATATAATAAGCTTGACTTAATTTGATTCGGTTTCTATCTCCTATGATCTTGATTCCTAAGATCACATCGGTCTCCTCCTTGTCCTTCATTTGGAATGAACTTGACAAAAAATCTTTTGTGTCTTGAACCCGTACTGAATAAGTACCAAATATAAGCACGTCATCAACATAGAGACATATAATGAATCTATTGCCTTGCTCATCAAATTTACTATAAACACACTTGTCTGCTTGATTAAATTTGAATCCAAAAGACAAAACCATCTCATCAAACTTTGATGCGATTGTTCCGGTGCTTGTTTTAGTTCGTAAAACGACTTTACAAGTTTACACACCTTATTTTCATGTTCTTTCATAAAAAAACCCTTCGAGTTGCTTCATATAAACTTCTTGATCTAGTTCTCCAAAAAAAGGCGGTTTTCACGTCTATTTAATAAATCACTACATTGTGAATCGAAACTAACGCTACCAACAACCGAATAGTGGTTATTCTCATATGTGTCAAAATGATCGATACCTTGGTTTTATCGAAAGCGTTGTACCACTAAACGGACCTTAAATTTATCAATAGTACCATAAAATTTCATCTTCTTTCGGAAGATCCATTTGCAACCAATTTGTTCGCAAGATGGAGGTAAATCGACTAATACCCACTTATTATTTCCCATGATGGAATCCATTTAATCATTGATAGCTTCTTTCTAGAAGGAGCTATCTTGTGATGCCATAGCATCGCTATACGTCAATGGGTCGTCTTCCATATTTAGAAAATATGGAACACTAGAATGAACGTCATTATAAGTACCTTCTACTAGATATACATGAAAGTCGGGACCATAAGTCTTTGCTTTTCTATGTCTTTTACTCCTAGGAATATCTTCTTGTTCCAATGGAATATCTTGCAAGAAAAATTTGTTGATTGACATCAACAACATCTTCGAGTGGTATTTTCTTATTGAATTTTTTCAAGTTCAACTTTGTCATTGGTACTTATGTATAGATTTCTTTGTCTAACAATTAAGAAGAATCTATTTTCATAAAAAATTTCATCTCTATTTTCATCAAAAATTATCGAATGGATCAATAATATAGTCAGCTTTTTTTTTATAACATAAAACTTATAGGATTTGCTTTGATTGGCATAACCTATTAAAAAGCATTCAAGGCCTTGTTCACCGAGTTTAAATCTGTGTTATCGGGGTAGCGTTACGATAGCCCTACAACCACAAACTTTATGATAACTTAAGTTTGGTTTCTTTTTGTACTATAATTCATAAGGGGTTTCCTTATTAGTTCTTGATGGAACCCGATTTCGAAATTTGACATGCTGTCAACATTGCTTCTGCCCAAAATCCGTCATTCAATTTTGAGTGTGACAACATGAAATTAACCATTTCTTGAAGAGTTCGGTTCTTCCATTCCGCCACACCATTGGATTGTGGTGCATAACCAACGTTTGTTTCATGTATAATTTCCATTGATTGGAAATAATCAGGATCATAGTATTCTCCTCCTTTTTCGGTTCTTAATCTCTTAAGTTTACTATCAACTTGAAGTTCTACTTCATTCTTGTAAACTTTAAAAGAGTTAAGTGCCTCATATTTGAATACAAAAGATAAACATAAAAATACTTAGAATAATCATCAATAAAGGTAATTACATATCTTTTATTGCTTAATGATGGTGTACTATTAAAGTCATAAGAACACTATGTATAAGCTTTAAAATTTCAGATTTTCTTTCAACACTCTTAAAAGGTGTCCTTGTGATCTTCTTAAGCATGCACGTTTTGCAATTTTTAGATTTTTGTTAACATGAAGGCATAATCTCATGCTTTGAAATAAAGAAATTTTACCAAAGCTAACATGTGCCTATCTAAGATGCCATAAATAATGTAAATTATCACACATTAATATGACATACCATGTTCTACAAATAACAACATAAATATGCATGACCTACAAACAAGTTACACTTAGATATTATACATCTATCAGCTTCAAACCAACTTATATCCTAATCGATTCAAGATGGGACTAGAAACAAGATTCCTATTAATATCGAGAGCAAAGTATACATCCCTAAGGACTAAAGTATATCCTGATGTAACAAGAGTTCCACTTGTTCTTTACCATAGACTTTTATTGATGAATTGTCTCCCATGTACACATTTTCTCCATCCACAACAATGTGTAAAGTTTTGAACCATTGTTTACTCTTGCACACATGTCTCGATGTCCCGGAATCGAACACCAAGACATGTCATCATCCTGCACAATATTCACATTAGAATCCAAACTCAAATCGGAATTTTTCATCCAAAATAGCAAGATTACCTTTAGTAGGAGGGTCTTTGCTTGTAGAAGCATTACCCTTCATTTTCTTTTGTTTATTCTTGAACAAGAAGCAATGCCTTTGCCTTTGGGATTTTGCGGTTTCTTCCCCTTGTCTCCACTTGTTGAAGCCTTTTCATCATCTATCATCATGTTTATGGTTGAGAGATTGAGATCGTCTCCCCTTGAACTTTCAAGTTCTCTTAAACTTGCTTCAACTTGAAGATGTTTAGTGACTTCCGAGAGAGTAATTTCTTCCTTTTTGTGTTTAAGGGCATGCTTAACATCCTTTCATGTGTTTGGAAACTTAACTATGATACTAGAAACTATTTAAATTTCATCCATTGTGATGTCATGCAATTTCATGTTATTATACACGCATTGTAATTCATGGAATTGATCCATCACCGCACAGTTGTCCAACATTTTGTATTATTGAAATTACTAACTAAAGTTCTTTGAACTTGCATCTTTTGACATTTATTTATCATCTAAACTGAAGGGCATATGAAGTCATCGTTCTCCCACTTGCTGTGTTTTCTTGCCTCCTCCAAAGTCTTATTCTCTTTCTCTTCCGGTTTTGAAGTGCTTATCACATAAGCCACATTGAGGGAAGTCAAGAGGATGAAAATTTTCTTTTGCCATCTTCTGAATTCCACACCCAAAAACTTGTTCAATTTCATGAAATTTGAAGTGAGTTCCTTAACACTTGCCATGATCACATAAATTATCACAATAGATTATTACAAGTAATAACACAGAAAACAAACTACAAATACAAGATGATGTTTATAGTGTCTCCTTTGAGTATGGCAATGGACTCCTTGCTTGAATGAACCACGAATCGAACAACACCGTAGAGAAGATTAGTTTGCAACGGTAATGTCAATTGGAAATCTTGATATAGATTTAAGGCGACTACAAGCTTTCCTATTGTGATATTTTTCCCACAAAGGTACTTGGGTTATGAAAATAAAAATTTATAATGAGATACAATCAATCACTTCAACTGATAAGTACAAACCGATTGAACTAAATGATTATATGTTTATGCAGAGAATAATATAAAAAAAACAA